>NC_052315.1:19259522-19447022 GCF_016432855.1 Salvelinus namaycush | reverse complement strand
TGCAGTTTTACACCCTCCAGTTTCTATCATTCAAACGTTCCATTCTAAAGGCTCGGAGACCCAGTGTCACTTTGGAACTTTTTGGAATCCACACTTTTTAACTGTCAGGTGAGAACGCTCCTCAGGAAAAGCAGTGTAGTGAAAGAGAAATGCCAGCAGGCTCTGTCCTCTTCCATGGTTCAGTGGACCTGCTAGAACTGTTCCTCACCTCCCCTCTCACTATCTCTTTCTGCCACTCTGACAGGACAGGATGTTCCCTAATGATTGGGTTGGGGGAACAAGTTACTCTTCTTTCTACATTATGTATCTGGCAATGAGAACACACAGAAATCCAGGCAGGCAGACATAGCGGAGTCAATCCAAAAGTGCTAAGCTTTATTGAGAGGCCCATGCCCTTTGTAACAGCCTCCCCCACAGTGACATTTATGCCCTCAGCAGCACAGTGATGACCCTTCTAACTGTCACGTCCGGTCCAACCACCTGTCATGTAGTCACAACCTCATTGCTCTTCCTGAAACTACATTTCTCAGAATTATGTTTACCTTCCGATTAAACCTGTTATGCATAGGGGGTGAAAAGAAAAAACTACCAGAAAAAAATGGAGCCCGAATGGAAAAATAGATCTTCAGGTTTATTACACAGGCACATGAACCTTTGGTCTTGAATATTGAGAGGGAACAGGGGATAAGAGAAAAGGGTGGGAGGCAAAGAAGACACAGTAGAGAATGAAAATAGAGAAAGAGAGTAAAGAGAAGAGAAAGAAAGTGCTAAAAAGAGCAGGCAGGCCTCTCAATCGTACACACGATGAGGACCCACCACAGGGACTGGCTAACTAGGTCATTCAGGACCTTTGGGTGTCTCTGTATGCACTCCTAGAATGAGAGTTGGGATCTAATTTCCAACTGGGGAATGCTCATTATAGTCATTTTGTAGCATTTCCCCAGGTAAACACTTATTTTATGCTTCTGCCTCGGGTCTCTACTGCGCTGTCGGTGCATAGCTAGAATGAGGTCAAGATAAATCTATTGATCTCTTTACAAGGTACACACACATATACACAATTAGGTACAATCACAGAGCAGAGCACTCTTAACATATGGGCTCTATTATTTCAGAAAAGCAACCATTTTCCTCTCCGTAGGGGCTCTCTTACCATTTCACCTTGACAATGTAATAGATTCTCAACATGCTCATGAGTTAAAATGATTGTTATCCCCAGTATCCCAGCCATTCTGTGGAACAACATAATGACATATTTTTCCTCATATCATACAGCACACACCTGTCCAATCAGATGTAATCTGGAGATCTCTGACATTCTGCAGGAGCTGCTATGATTCAGACGTGTTATATGGAGAATATTTTGATTGCTTTCTGCCAGTTAAGGGTCCATACTTCCCCTGTGATATTATTGGAGAAATGATAGGATCAGTATGGGTTTCTCACACTGAGAGAGTACAAAGGATCTGAGAGAGGGAGACAGAGAGAGAGAGCTAGAGAGAGAGCGAGAAAGGGCGAGAGAGAGGGGTTGTGGGAGAAGTGGGAGAAGGAGGGAGAAGTGGGGCTTTTGGCTAATTAAAAGCGTGTGAGATGTAGCGGGCCTGCTGTGTGCCGAGGACCTGCCTGTGGGGAGGGATGGATGTGAACAACACTGTCACAGAGGAGAGAGGGAGATGGAGGGATTAGAACTGATGAGTGGAACATGGAGATGATGGAGAAGAGGTGGGTTGAGGGAAGAATGAAAAGGACTGGAATGAGAAGGTAAGGAGGAGGGAGGGGGGACAGGATGTGCCTGTGTTCTTGTGTGTGTGCACGTGATTGTATGACTCGTACACTGGTATCAGTGTGTGCACATCTGCTGTGCTTTGGCTTGTTGGCTCAGCAGCCGGTAATCAAAACCCACACCCGAAACCCACACAGTGCAGTGACACCCGCCCACGCACACACACATCTCTATAAGTATGTACCTGCAGCTTACACTTCCTCTGCACTTATTAGACATTTCAGCCACCCACACATTCTTTGTTTTGTCTTTCCTCTCCTTGTGAAGTAATTCCTTTTTCCCCTAATGAGACCTGGGAAGCAAACAACTGCAGTCCATTTCATCCTACCCCATACTGTTAAACCCTGGTCTAGGAGTTTTTCCTGGTTGCGAATTGGGGAAAGCTCCTACCCCCATTACTGCCTCCCCACCTTCCCACTACTCACACGTATATGCTCACATGCAGGGCCATTCCAGTACATACGGGCGGTCAGGCAAGGCCATGGAGCGGCTCCAAACTCTGTTAACTCTATGACTCACAGAAGAGGACCCTGAGCATGACTCACACTCTCTCTCACATACTCCCCCCTGCTATCACACATACCCAACTACCCCCAAACCACAGAACATGTTTTAAACAACATAACCGCACACATTCACTTTCCACACCCACCCGGTCCACACATTCTATTCTCCCTGTTTCATGTGATCTGCTTTCTAAATGTACAGTTTGTTCTCTTCACCGACTCCTCCTGCCACTGGGTCAGTCATCCACTTTCACTCCCTTCACTCCTGTTCAACAAAAAGCACACAGATGTCACAATAGTGTTTTATTACACGAAGGTCACACAGATTTGACAGTTTTCTGAGACATTCACTAGGAAGGTTGGGGTGGGTTTGATTCCATGTGTGTCAGCTAGGAAACAATTCTATGAGGCATGAATAAGTGAGATTGTGAAACATGATTGTATCCTGGTTGCGACTCCTCTTTTTCTAAATATGAAGGTTATGTCCCTGCCTTGGCCATGATGAAGGGTTGCAACTTAATGTCCTCTCCACCCTGGCTGTACAGTGTGCTCACATGTGCCAGAGAATGTAGCTGAATGGCTACAATGGTGTCCTTTTACACCAAACATCACCATCTTAGAATTGTAAACACACTTTATACTGCAGATATGAGTGTTAGATTTTACTCAAACATGTTTATGATGATAGATCATACCTAATAACTCTCACTAACACTGATTGAGAATACACTGTAAAAAACACTGCATCTTTAAACTGCTGCTGTGAGCAGATTTATACAACGGGTGGGTCTAATCCAGGACGCTGATTGGTTAAAACCACATTCATGTCTATTCCATAAGTTACCACCAGCTACAGCTATGACGTTGATATGCTAATTTACTCTGTTCCATCTCACTGTGCAATCCACTGTCTCATCAGCCCAGCCAGGCATTTTATAAACTAGATCTGCACTGTAAAAAGCCTTGAGACATTATCTCCCATTCCTTTAAAACTAACGATTGGTTTTCAATAGCGGAGATTTGGATAAAAATATTGAAATTTGATCTCCAGCTGTCTCATAGTAATGAACGTGTATGGGTTGGGAGTCGGGATGAGACAAGCAGGCAGGCAGCTTTTCTCAGCTAGTCGAAATCATGAATCAGCATCATTTTTATGGACATACACAAAGAAATAGAATAGATAGATACAATAGAAAATAGGTAACAACGAAATGCAGCTAGTTTGCAGTCTTTCCAGCTTCTGTTTGAAGTGATTGTGTTAGCTGTGTTGTTGGCAAGCTCCTCTAAGCAACAGTGTCCTGATGAGAGTGCACATTTTCTATGCCACTTGAAATCGTGTATTATTAGCTCATTGTTTATGAATGTATCCAAATAAATGTCACTAGAAAACAGCTTATGCAAATGCTGCTACTTTGCTCTTATTTTGACATGACTGTCAGTTAGCCGTAGTTGGCCAGCTAGCAAGCAAGGGATAAGAATGTTGCCAACCAGTATGGCTATAGAACATTTAGAACAAACGACTGAGTCACGTCCATAGATACAGAACAAAAAGACTTAATGACTGGGTCGCGTCTCTGGCAACCGAACCGATAGAACGAACGACCAGCCGGCTTGGGTAGCAACCCTAGATTTGTGTCAGGACTATATCTCGTGGAAGGATGAAATAGTATGAATAAAAATTACGTTTTTAATGAAAATATGTCAATCATTATTTGAATATGTCGGTAACTCGTTGAATAAAAGTGTGTGTAGTCCGGGTCAGTCACGTTCTGTGTTTCCATTCTCTGTGGATCTGCTCCCTTTAAGTTTAGTTTATTAATTCAACCGTTTAAAAAAAACAAGCACACATAAAACTTGAAAAGCCATACATGCACATGAGTAAAATCATGGAGGATAACACAATAAAGTCTGGGAATTATTTCCATTGTGGTCCTCTTGAGACAGATGGCTAGGCAAGATCCAACACAGTTGCAGACAGTATGACAACAAGATAATAAAACATAAAAACAAAGAAGAAGAACATCTATCTCATCATTGCAGTTGCATCGTAAGGTACATTCAAATGGGCACAGAATGCATCAAACGTTTTTTTACTTTATTTTTAAAGCTGCCCAGAGAGGATGTTGTTTTTATGGGCATTCCACTCTGAGGCTCCAGTATACAAGAAAGTACTTTTCCCAGCATTTCTCCTGAACCTGTCTGTATAAGCCCACATTAGCAACACCTGATCTGGTGCTGTGATTGTGTGCATTCCGAACACGGGGAAAGTAATCTGTTAGATATCTGGGCGCAGAACCATAAATACTGTAAACCAAACCCAGTCTAATCTGGGACACCCTAGCCTCGACAGGCAGCCAGTTGAGTTCATGAAAGCAGCTCCTGCCTATGTGATTATGTGGACTTACCTTCAATACTACCCTGATCAGCTTATTCTGGGCTATCTGTAGCTTCCCATTCAGAAGCTTAGATAAGCCCCCATACCAGGAAGTACTAGCGTAGCGAAAATGGCATTAAATGAGGGCAGAGGCTAGCACTCTCATGGAATCCTTATCAAGCAGCTTGGACTTTCTAGCCAAAAAATGTGTATTGGCATTAACCTTCCCTTGCCCTTCAGTGGTCATGCTCACACCTCCAGAGATTCCATTAAGGATGCATCCCAGGTAGCTAACAGAGGTCAGCACCTCACCCCCTAACTCCACTCTGATTTCAGAGGACCTACACAATTTAGGTCTGGACCCAAAAATAATTGCCTCAGTTTTACCGAGGTGCAGAGATAGCTTATTATCTCCAAGGCATTTGCTAATGTTAGTCAGCTCTGTGCTAAGTATGCTCTCCAACATAGTTTTACTTTTATGAGACACCAGAAGTTTAGAGTCATCAGCATAAAGGATGACTAGCCCCTTGCTCTTTGGCACTCACAGCTCCTCCGGTTACGACCCTGCCTCTACAGAGGCCTCCGAGGACTCGCCTAAATTGGTTTCAGCAGCTCTGTGGACAGCACCAGGAACCGAGTGACTCAAGGCCTCTGAAAGCCTCCCTGCCTTTGAAGTTCCTTATGACTTTTCTTCCTCGCCCCCAAATCACTTCACTACAACCCTGTTACCCCATCCTCATCACAACCTCCTCTTCACACTCCTCTTTCCAAGGTTTCACCACTCCTCTCTTTCTCATCATCCCTCCGTCCATCTCTCTGCCCTCTGGTCCAGCTCTCTTCTCTCTTCCTCTCTTCTTTTCCCCCTGACTTCCTCCCACTCCCCTGGCCTCCATTCTTCTTTCCTCCTCTCTTCTCCCTCTTTCCCCCTTTCCGCCTCTCCCCTGGCCCTGGCCACAGGGTGCTGCATAGCTCACACATTCCTCAGCGCTGACTGGCTGTGTTTACATTGACATCCTCTCTTCAGTGTGGACCCGGGCTGCAGTACCGCAGGACTGCAGGCTGGAGCAGGGGTGCCACTCCACTCCACCAGAACACACTGAGACCCGTTCATTAACCCCCTCTGTTCTACACCACTAGCCCATACTAGCCCATATGACTTCTTCTCACACACACGTAGCTTACTCTTACACTACCACTGTTAAAAACATGTGAAAGGCCAAAAGTCTTGATTTGAATTGTATTGGAGAGTTAGGCGTAGAGTTCAGATTGAAGTTGCTATAGTGTACGTTACCTACCAGGGGAGGCTGGTTGGAGGAGCTATAGGAGGACAGGCTCATTGTAATGGCTGAAATGGAATCAAACACATGGAAACAACGTGTTTGACTCCGTTCTATTGGTTCCATTCCAGCCATTACAATGAGCCCATCCTCCTATAGCTCATCCCACCAGCCTCCCCTGGTACCTGCAGTGGTTTAACTAATGTGGAGAGCAGCTTGCTCTGACAGAGCCCTTAATCATTTGTCATTTGACACAAAGTGTAAGTGGCCCAATGACGTATTCCAGATTCATTGATAAATAAACAGTAGGCAAAGTTGGTCTTTTTATAGCACTGGTAGGAGGACAATACAGTAGACTTCTATTTATTTCATTAAGGAACCAGAAAGAGAGGGGGTGTGGGGGAAGAGGGGGGTCACGAAGAGCTCGAAAAAGGAGACTGAGTGCATTAACAGATCCTCTATCATTAAGGTCATCTTTTTCCACTGGTTATGCGTCACCTGCACCACGTTACCTATGACAAGGACAGTAAGCACATTCAAATGTCATTGTCTGCTGCTGGCCTCCGTTGCACTCTGTGGATAAACAGTGTGGATAATGGATTTCAATGTTATTTTTCACCATAGTTCCCTGACCATTCCTCGTATTGTGAAATACATTCCAACCCCTTACCCTGCATCCTCTCTCTAAACCCGTCCGTATTAGGACATTATTAGGGTGACATTTATGTGACTTTTTCCTGGCTGCGCTACTGTTTATTGTGTCTGTACTTGCTTGGAAATGTTTAATCTTAACATGTCTCCGTATTTAGTATTATAGCCCATTGTGAGCTGTTTGGAATAATAGAGGTAGCAACAATGGTAATCTTATTTTTTAATCTCCTGCTGCAGGTGAGGCTTGGGAAATGTCTTTGTTGGCACCTTTCAGGGTTCAGTAAATCCAGTAACTTTGAGGTAAACAGAGGAGTGACCTACTCAAGTGTGGCACACGCCCTACCCTGCCCTTTATAGTCTGTCTGCCTCTCTACCAACATTGACACACATTCTGCCAGTCAGTGTGCGGCCAGGACATATCCTGCAGGACAGGTCACATGAAGGCTAATTGCTGGGTAAGTGATCCTTTGATGGGAAGAGACATTAGCAGTGTGATTCATCTTCTACTATCATATTGCGTTAGTTTCCCAGAAAACATGCTCAACTGCGAAACTGTGCCCTTCTCTCTGAGTCTCCTGCCACCAGTGGGACAGTACTAGTGGAGCGGTCTCTCATGAGGCCCAGCAAGATGTTAACGCCTGAGATGGAGAGAAGGAGAGTGGGAGGAGAGGGAGGTAGCGGTTGGCTCAAAGGTGATGAGCCCAGGGCCATGGAATCAGGAGTGCACAGATGCTGCTCTTTGCTCTGATACGCCCCTGCACCACCACTCCACCCACAGCTCATGCCCTCTGCTCTGTCTGGAATGCCGGCTCTTGCCCCTCTCTGCTCTCCCCCTCACCTCCCTGGCGCCCTTCTCACCCACTCCCACTTTGAGGCCGCAAAAACTTGAAGCACAGAAGAAATAAAGCAACACATATTTGTGTTTGTGCTCAGCACAAAGAGCCATGGACTGAATGTATTCCCAAAAGCAGCAGGATGAGGAAAAGCCTGATTCGCTGGAGGTTTCGGTTCATAATAAACCCAGAGACTCAGCTAACGTTGATGCTAATACTAAGCTAGTGGTGTGCTGGTAGAATCACAGACACAGTGTGCCTATTAGCCAGTGTGCCTACTAGCATGTCTCTATGAGTCAGAATGGCGACTCCGTGATTCAGGATGGAATAAGACTGTTAAACTGTTTTATCTACAGCACACAGTGCCCTTCAGCAGCCCATGCTCTTACAAGAGCTGGGTCAAGATAACCTTTTGAAGGCATGAGATAGATCAATACACCTTGGGTACTGCTAGAATAAGTACCCATCGCTTTATTCATCACTGTATGCCTGGTGCTGGCTCAGAGCTGGACAGCACAGACTGCCTACTGTTGTTCTCTATGAATTATCAATGACTATGAATAAACCCCTGACATTTTCTATTCAAAACACTTTGCAGATGCCATGTGCAACAATGTGATGTAGTTACAGTGCCTTCGGAAAGTATTCAGACCCCTTGACTTTTTCCACATATTGTTATGTTGCAGCCTTATGTTGCAGCCTTATTCTAAAATTATTTTTTAAATAAAATCCTCAAATATAATCCTCATCAATCTACACATGATACCCACGATACCCCATAATGACACATTTAAATAAGTATTCAGACCCTTTACTCAGTACTTTGTTGAAGCACCTTTGGCAGCAATTACAGCATAGAGTCTTCTTGGGTATGACTGTACAAGCTTGGCACACCTGTATTTGGGGAGTTTCTCCCCAATCTTCTCTGCAGATCCTCTCAAGCTCTGTCAGGTTGGATGAGGAGCATTGCTGCATAGCTATTTTCAGGTCTCTCCAGATTTGTTAGATCGGGTTCAAGTCCGGGCTCTGGCTGGTCCACTCAAGGACATTCAGAGACTTGTCCCGAAGCCACTCCTGCATTGTCTTGGCTGTGTGCTAAGGGTCTTTGACCTGTTTGTTGGAAGGTGAACCTTTACTCAAGTCTGAGGTCCTGAGTGCTCTGGAGCAGGTTTTCATCAAGGATCTCTCTGTACTTTGCTCCATTCATCTTTGCCTCGATTCAGACTAGTCTCCCAGTCCCTGCTGCTGAAAAATATCCCCACAACATGATGCTGCCACCATCATGCTTCACCGTAGGTATAGTGCCAGGTTTAGTCATTATGAGGTATTGTGTGTAGATTGCTGAGAAAAAAAATATATATATTTAATACATTTTAAAATAAGGCTGTAACGTAACAAAATGTAGAAAAAGTCAATGGGTCAGAATACTTTCCGAAGGCCCTGTATATGATGTGCAATGTGCATTTAGCTTATACTGTATGTTCCTACTTTGCAGATGTGATGCTTTTCCATGTGTTTTTCAAATTAGCTCAAGGCTATTTGCAGTAACAGGTCAGCACCAGAGAAGTAGCTGAGAGAGAGGAGAGAGAGAAACAGACAGAGAGAGAGAGAGAGAGAGAGAGAGGGCGGAGGCCCGCGCATCTGTCATCCAGTTGGGTGGAAAGGATATATTTTTGCTTACCTGTGCGTCAACACAGGAGGGAAAGAGGGAAGGAGGGGCATTTGTCATGGAGCCTGAGAGTAAATACCAAGGAAACAAACAGCAATCTGTCTGGGCCCATTGATTTTCACATGAAAATCAAATATATCCACTCTGTTTGCTCTGGAGCCCTTGCAGGAAATAGAAGTTCGCATTGGACATCATGTCCCTTTGATAATGCTTAAATACTCAGCCTGGTATCATAGACTAGACGTAACATAGTAAACATAAATCTGGGACACTCAAATTAGTATGATATGTTACATCTGGTATGGTTACATAAGACAGATGGTTACTAGGTATCCCCCTTTCCTTTCCCTAACTTAAGGCAAAAACAAAAGTAGGGTGGATGGGTTAGTGTATAACGTGAACGTCTAGCAACCCAAAGGTTGCAAGTTCGAATCTCATCACGGCAACTTTATTTCCATACAAAATGGGTGATGGACATCCACAAATTAATACCTACCATACGAAACGTAACATATCATACTAAATGGACTATCTCAGATTCACATACAGAATACAAAATGCTCAGAGACCAGGTTATACTGGCCACCCCACCACTGTTGTTATTGGGTTTTTTAAAATCAGGAATCAAGGTAAGAGGTGGAGCAAAGGTACAGGACGGCGGGGGGAAACAGGGTCAGGGTCAGGCAGAGTTCAGTAATCCAGAGGTGGAGCAAAGGTACAGGACGGCAGGCAGGCTCAGGGTCAGGGTCAGGCAGAGTGGTCAGGCGGGCGGGTACAGGGTCAGGACATGCAAAGGTCAAAAACCAGGAGGACGAGGAAAGAGGCTAAGAAACGATAGGCACTGACAGGAAAAATGTTGGTTAGCTTGAACGAACAAGACGAACTGGCAACAAGCAGACAGAACACAGGTATAAATACACAGGGGCTAATTGGGAAGAAGTGCGACACCTGAAGGAGGGTGGAGACAAGCACAAGGACAGGTGAAACAGATCAGGGCATGACAGTTTTTGTTGCTGAGCTGAGGAGTGTCACAAACAGCATGGTAAAAAAAATGTGCAGTATATATTATACTCTTCTATCACGTGTACAATGATGTCAGAGGGCAAAAAACTGTGTTTGTTGTTTGCAGTAACTTTTTTGTTGTTGTAGTATCACAAACAGGCTATTTCACCATTAAGGACTCCAGCTTTAAACTCCTACCGAAGGTGGCTCCCCTTCCTGTTCGGGTGGTGCTCGGCGGTCGTCGTCACCGGCCTACTAGCTGCCACCGATCCATTTTTCCCTTGTATCTTGTTTTGGTTCCTGTTTTGGGCATTTGTTTCATGACGCTCAGTTTCGTTGTATATACTATTTTGCCCGGTGCTGATTAAAGCTCTTTTCAGAACTTTCTGCCTCCTGCACCTGACTCCGCACCCACTACGCCTAAGATTGTTACAAGTATTAAAAGCCTGGTTCTTTAGTGAGTCACTGCGGGACTAAGGCATAGAGGCATCAGCCAGGTTCTAGGTACAGACTTCCTGTTTTTCCTCACAATTAACAATTTAGAGGTGACCTTCAAAGGCCTGACCTGTATGGATGGCTGTGACAATGAAAGTCAAGGAAGAGTCATATTCTCATGTCCTGCCATTTAACAGCACCTTTTGATGGTAGAGTTTTCCTTCCTTTTTTCTCAGTGGACATCTCTAAGAGCTGAGACGCTCGGGCAGTGGCCACCTGAGCTGGATCGCGGAGCTTCAGAGCTCAAAAAGCTGATTAAACAGCATGATCATTACACAGATGCACCTCTTGCTGGGGACAATAAAACACAACTCTACAATGTCCAGTTTTGTCACACAACACCACAGATGTCTCAAGTTTTGAGGGAGCGTGCAATTGGCATGCTGATGCTATCATCAGCCACCTCCAAAGTCGTTTTAGAGAATTTGGCAGTACGTCCAACCGGCCTCACAGCCGCAGACGACGTGTATCCACGCCAGCCCAGGACCTCCACATCTGGCTTCTTCACCTGCGGGATCGTCTGAGACCAGCCACCTGGACAGCTGATGAAACTGTGGGTTTGCACAGTTTCATCAGCCAGGGAAGCTCATCTGTGTGCTCGTCGTCCTCACCAGGGTCTTGACCTGACTGCAGTTCAACGTCGTAACCAACTTCAGTGGGCAAATGCTCACCTTCGAGGGCCACTGGCATGTTGGAGAAATATGCTCTTCACGGATGAATCCCGGTTTCAACTGTATCAGGCAGATGGCAGACAGCGTGTATGGTGTCATGTGGGTGAGCGGTTTGCTTATGTCAACCTTGTGAACAAAATGCCCCATGGTGGCGGTGGGGTTATGGTATGGGCAGGCACAAGCTACAGACAATGAACACAATTGCATTTTTATCAATGGCAATTTGAATGCACAGAGAAAACAGGACGAAATCCTGAAGTCCATTGTTGTGCCATTCACCTTCATCTCATGTTTCAGCATGATAATGCACGGCCCCATGTCACAAGGATCTGTACACAATTCCATGTCACCCATTGAGCATGTTTGGGATGCTCTGGATCAATGTTTACGACAACGTGTTCCAGTTCCCACCAATATCCAGCAACTTCGCACAGCCATTGATGAGGAGTGGGACAACGTTCCACAGGCCACAATCAACAGCCTAATCAACTCTATGCGAAGGAGATGTGTCACGCTGCATGAGACAAATGGTGGTCACACTAGACATTGACTGTTTTTCTGATCCACGCCCCTACCATTTTTTAAGGTACAGTTGAAGTCAGATGTTTACATACACCTTAGCCAAATACATTTAAGCTCAGTTTTTCACAATTCCTGACATTTAATGCTAGTAAAAATTCCCTGTCGTAGGTCAGTAAGGATCACCACTTTATTTTAAGAATGTGAAATGTCAGAATAATAGTAGAGAGAATGATTTATTTCAGCTTTTATTTATTTCATCACATTCCCAGTGGGTCAGAAGTGTACATACACTCAATTAGTATTTGGTAGCATTGCCTTTAAATTGTTTAACTTGGGTCAAACGTTTTGGGTAGCCTTCTACAAGCTTCCCACAATAAGTTGGGTGAATTTTGGCCCATTCCTCCTTACAGAGCTGGTGTAACTGAGTCAGGTTTGTAGGCCTCCTTGCTCACACACGCTTCTTCAGATCTGCCCACAAGATTTCTATAGGATTGAGGTCAGGGCTTTGTGATGGCCACTCTAATACCTTGACTTTGTTGTCCTTAAGCCATTTTGCCACAACTTTGGAAGTATGCTTGGGGTCATTGTCCATTTGAAAGAGCCATTTAAGCTTTAACTTCCTGACTGATGTCTTGAGATGTTGCTTCAATATATCCACCTAATTTTCCATCCTCATGATGCCATCTATTTTGTGAAGTGCACCAGTCCCTCCTGCAGCAAAGCACCCCCACAACATGAGGCTGCCGCCCCCGTGCTTCACGGTTGGGATGGTGTTCTTCGGCTTGCAAGCGTCCCCCTTTTTCCTCCGAACATAACAATGGTCATTATGGCCAAACAGTTCTATTTTGTTTCATCAGACCAGAGGGCATTTCTCCTAAAGTACGATCTTTGTCCCCATGTGCAGTTTCAAACCGTAGTCTGGCTTTTTAATGGTGGTTTTGAAGCAGTGGCTTCTTCCTTGCTGAGCGGCCTTTTAGCTTATGTCGATATAGGACTCGTTTTACTGTGGATATAGATACTTTTGTACCTGTTTCCTCCAGAATCTTCACAAGGTCCTTTGCTGTGGTTCTGGGACTGATTTGCACTTTTCGCACCAAAGTATGTTCATCTCTAGGAGACAGAACGCGTCTCCTTCCTGAGCGGTATGGCGGCTGCGTGGTCCCATGATGTTTATACTTGTGTACTATTGTTTGTACAGATGAACGTGGTACCTTCAGGCATTTGGAAATTGCTCCCAAGGATGAACCAAACTTGTGGGGGTCTACAATTTTTTTCTGAGGTCTTGGCTGATTCCTTTAGATTTTCCCATGATGTCAAGCAAAGAGGCACTGCGCTTGAAGGTAGGCCTTGAAATACATCCACAAGTACACCTCCAATTGACTCAAATTATGTCAATTAGACCATCAAAAGCGTCTAAAGCCATGGCATCATTTTCTGGAATTTTCCAAGCTGTTTAAAGGCACAGTCAACTTCGTGTATGTAAACTTCTGACCCACTGGATTTGTGATACAGTGAATTATAAGTGAAGTAATCTGTCTGTAAACAATTGTTGGAAAAATTACTTGTGTCATGCACAAAGATGATGTCCTTGTAACGGTAGTCTTCGTCTCTGACGAGGAGTAAGAAATGTCGGACCACGAATAGGTGCGTGGTGCCGGAACTGGTGGTACCGGGCTGGGGACACGCACCTCTGGGCGAGTGCGGGGAGCAGGAACAGGGCATACTGGACCTTGGAGGCCCACTGTAGGCCTGGTGCGTGGTGCCGGAACTGGTGGTACCGGGCTGGGGACACGCACCTCTGGGCGAGTGCGGGGAGCAGGAACTGGGACTGCCACAGGAGAGCTGATGCGTGGGGCTGCCACAGGAGGGCTGGTGCGTGGAGAAGGCACCGGATAGACCGGACCGTGGAGACCGGACCGTACAGGTCTCGAGCACAGAGCCTGCCCAACCCTACCTGGCTGAATGCTCCCCGTAGCCATGCCAGTGCGGCGAGGTGGAATAGGCCGCACTGGGCTGTGCTGGCGAACCGGGGACACCATGCGTAGGGCTGGTGCCATGTACCCCGGCCCGAGGAGACGCACTGGAGACCAGATGCGTAGAGCCGGCTTCATGGCACCTGGCTCGATGCCCACTCTAGCCCGGCCGATACGAGGCGCTGCTATGTACCGCACCGGGCTATGCACACGTACTGGAGACACCGTGCGTATCTCCGCATAACACGGTGCCTGCCCGGACCATCTCTCTCTACGGTAAGCACGAGGAGTTGGCTCAGGTCTCCTACCTGACTTAGCCACACTCCCCGTGTGCCGCCCCCCAATACATTTTTGGGGCTGCCTCTCTGGCTTCCAGCCGCGCTTTCGTGCAGCCTCCTCATACCACCGACCTCTCCGCTTTCGCTGCCTCCAGCTCAGCCTTGGGGCGGCGATACTCTCCAGCCTGTGCCCAGGGTCCCTTGCCGTCCAGAATCTCCTCCCAGGTCCAGGAGTCCTGCGATTGCTGCTGCTGCCCGTTACCATGCTGCTTGGTCCTTTGGTGGTGGGTGATTCTGTAACGCCTGTCTTCGTCCTCCTCGTCTGAGGAGGAGTAGGAGATATCGGACCAATACGTAGAGTAGTGAGTATTCATATTTATTTAGAATACTTGAAACAAACAAAATAACGAATAAACTAACGAACACGAAACAGTCCCGTATGGTGAACAAATACAGAAACAGGAACAATCACCCACAACTCACAATACAAAACAGGCTACCTAAATATGGCTCCCAATCAGAGACAACAACAAACACCTGCCTCTGATTGAGAACCATATCAGGCCAAACACATAGAAATAGACAAACTAGACAAACAACATAGAATTCCCACTCAGATCACACCCTGACCAAACAAAACATAGAAACATACAAAGCAAACTATGGTCAGGGCGTGACAGTCCTAACCAACTTGCCAAAACTATAGTTTGTTAACAAGAAATTTGTGGAGTGGTTGAAAAACGAGTTTTAATGACTCCAACCTAAGTGTATGTAAACTTCCGACTTCAACTTTATGTGCCCAACAGATGCATATCTGTATTACCAGTCATGTGAAATCCATAGATTAGGGCTTAATGAATTAATTTCAATTGACTGATTTCCTTATAACTCTAACTCAGTAAAATCTTTGAAATTGTTGCATGTTGCGTTTATATTTGTGTTCAGTATACATGTAGGTAGGGGTAAAAGTCACTAGGCAATCAGGATAGATAATAAACAGGATAGCAGCAGTGTATGTGAAGTGTATGTGAAGTGTGTGTGTGTGTGTGTGTGTGTGTGTGTGTGTGTGTGTGTGTGTGTGTGTGTGTGTGTGTGTGTGTGTGTGTGTGTGTGTGTGTGTGTGTGTGTGTGTGTGTGTGTGTGTGTGTGGCATCAATATGCATGTCTGTGAGCATGTGTTTGTGAGCATGTGTTTGTGAGCATGTGTGTGTGAGTGTGTGAGTGTGTGTGTGTGTGTGTGTGTGTGTGTGTGTGTGTGTGTGTGTGTGTGTGTGTGTGCGTGCGTGCGTGCGTGCGTGCGTGCGTGCGTGCGTGCGTGCGTGCGTGTAGGAGTGTCAGTGTAGTATATGTGAGTGTGTAGGTAGAGTCCAGTGAGTGTGCATAGACCCAGTGCTAGAAAGTCAGTGCAACAAAAAAAAGAGTGCCAATGATAATAGTCTGTGTAGCCATTTGATTAACTGTTCAGCAGTCTTATGGCTTGGGGGTAGAAGCTGTTCAGGAGTCTTTTGGTCCCAGACTTGATGCTTCGGTACCGCTTGCCGTGCCGTAGCAGAGATAACAGTGACTTGGGTGGCTAGAGTCTAGATTATTGGAACATTCCTCTGACACAGCCTGGTATAGAGGTCCTGGATGGCAGGGAGCTCGGCCCAGTGATGTACTGGGCCGTACGCTTTACCCTCTGTAGCGCCTTGCGGTCTGATGCCAAGCAGTTGCCATACCTAGTGGCAATGCAGCCAGTCAAGATGCTCTCAATGGTGCAGCTGTATAACTTTTTGAGGATGAGGGCCCATGCCAAATCTTTTCCGCCTCCTGAGGGGGAAGAGGCGTTGTCGTGCCCTCTTTACAGCTGTGTTGGTGTGTTTGGACCATGATAGATCCTTAGTAATGTGGACACCAAGGAACTTTCGTCCTGCTCCACTACAGCCCGTCGATGTGAATGGGGGTGTGCTCGGCACACCGTTTACTGTAGTCCATGATCAGCTCCTTTGTCTTGCTAATGTTGAGGGAGAGGTTGGTTGTTGTCCTGACACCACACTGCTAGGTCTCTGACATCCTCCCTATAGGCTGTCTCATCGTCGTCTGTGATCAACCCAACCACATGTCGTCAGCAAACATAATGATGGTGTTGGAGTCTTGCATGGCCAGGCAGTCGTGGGTGAACAGGGAATACAGGAGAAGACTAAGCACGCACCCCTGAGGGGCCCTCGTGTTGAGGGTCAGCGTGGTGGATGTGTTGTTGTCTACCATCACCACCTCAGGAAGTCCAGGATCCAGTTGGAGAGGGGGTGTTCAGTCCCAGGGTCCTTAGCTTAGTGATGAGCTTGGAGGGAACTACAGTGTTGAACGCTGGGCTGTAGTCAATGAACAGAATTCTCACGTAGGAGTTCCTTTTGCCCAGGTGGGAAAGGGCAGTGTGGAGTGCAATAGAGATTGCATCATCTGTGGATCTGTTGGGGAGGTATGCAAATTGGAGTGGGTCCAGGGTGTCTGTGATGATGGTGCTGATATGAGCCATGACCAGCCTTTCAAAGCATTTCATGGCTACAAATCAAATACATTTTTATTTGTCACATGGGCCGAATACAACAGGTGTAGGTAGACCTTACAGTGAAATGCTTACTTACAAGCCCTTAACCAACAATGCAGTTTTAAGAAAATAGAGTTAAGAAAATATTTACTAAATAAACAAAAGTTTTAAAAAGTAACACAATAAAATAACAATAACAAGGCTATATACAGGGGGTACCGGTACCGAGTCAATGTGCGGGGGTATTGGTTAATCGAGGTAATTGAGGTAATTTGTACATTTAGGTAGGGGTAAAGATGTGAGTGCTACGGAGCAATAGTCATTTAGAAAGGTTAACTTGGCGTTTCTGGGCACGGACTATGTTAGTCTGCTTGAAACATGTACAGTAGGTATTACAGATTGGGTCAGTGAGAGGTTGAAAATGTCAGTGAAGACACTTGCTAGTTGGTCAGTGCATGCTCTGAGTACCCATCCTGGTTAGCCGACTGGCCTTGTGAATGTTAACCTGTTTAAAGGTCTTACTCAAATCGGCTACAGAGAGCATGATCACACAGTTGTCTGGAACAGCTGGTGCTCTCATGCATGGTTCAGTGTTGCTTGCCTCTAAGTAAGACAATAAGGCATTTAGCTTGTCTGGTAGGCTTGCGTCACTGGGCAGCTCGCAGCTGGGTTTCCCTTTGTAATCTGTAATAGTTTGCACATCCGACAAGCATCAGAGACGCTGTAGTAGGACCCAATCTTAGTCCTGTATTGTATCTTTGACTGTTTGATGACTTCTTAAAAGTGACTGTATTAGTGTCCCACTCCTTGAAAGCAGCAGCTCTAGCCTTTAGCTCAGTAAGGATGTTGCCTGTAATCCATGGCTTCTGGCTGGGATATGTACGATGACATCGTCGATGCACGTATTAATTAAGCCGGTGACTGATGTGGTAAACTCCTCAATGCCATTGGATAAATCCCGGAATGTAATTCCTGTCTGTGCTAGCAAAACAGTTCTGTAGCTTAGTATCCGCTTCATCGGACCACTTCCATATTGAGCTTGTCACTCGTACTTCCTGTTTGACTTTTTACTTGTAAGCATGGATCAAGAGGATAGAGTTATGGTCAGATTTGCCAAATGGAAGGTGAGGAAGAGCTTTGTATGTGTTACACGTCTCAAACTGAGACGTGGTAAGCAGATAATAGCCCTGAATTTAACAGGGTGGAATGATGAGACAGAAAAGTCAGTAGTGTTCAGTATTAGGCATTCTCCAACATTTATTAAAATAGAGTTTTCTTTTGTTAATCTTTTTTTATGTTGCCAAAATCAATTATGCATTACAACTGCATTGTAGTATGAAGTATTTTCAAATTCCATTTTGAGTATCTAAAATAAAAGAATCAAGTTCAAAAAGTTATCTCCATACATCTACACATTCACATTCAAATACATTCACCTATTACCTTTCACTAATAGTCAAACTGTAACGGTTTTCTTCTGTGGAAGAAGGAGAGGACCAAAGCGCAGCGTGATTAGTGTTCATCATGTTTAATAAAAGACAATAAACTGAACACTTCCAAAAATACAAAACAACAAACGTGAAAACCGAAACAGTTCTATCTGGTGCAGACACACAAAGACTGAAGACAACCACCCACAAAACCCAACACAAAACAGGCTACCTAAATATGGTTCCCAATCAGAGACAACACAAAACACCTGCCTCTGATTGAGAACCATATCAGGCCAAACACAGAAATAGGAACATAGAAACATAGAAATACAAAACTAGACTGCCCACCCCAACTCACGCCCTGACCATACTAAATAAAGACACAACAAGGGAAATAAAGGTCAGAACGTGACAGTAACCCCCCCCCCCCCCAAGGTGCGGACTCCGGCCGCAAAACCTGAACCTATAGGGGAGGGTCTGGGTGGGCATCTGTCCGCGGTGGCGGCTCTGGCGCTGGACGTGGACCCCACTCCACCATTATCTTTGTCCGCTTTCTTAGCGTCCTTTGAGCAGCGATCCTCGCCCCCAACCTTGGCCTGGGAACCCTAATAAAGGGCCCCACTGGACTGAGGGGCGCCTCTGGACTGAGGAAACTCCTCCGGACTGAGGGGCAGCTATGGACTGGGGGACAGCTCAGGACTGAGGGGCAGCTCATGACTAAGGGGTAGCTCATGACTGAGGGGTAGCTCATGACTGAGGGGTAGCTCAGGACTGAGGGCAGCTCATGACTGAAAGGCAGCTCATGACTGAAGGGCAGCTCCGGATTGAAGGGCAGCTCCGGACTGAAGGGCGGCTCCGGACTGAGGGGCGGCTCAGGCGGCTCCTGACTGGCGGGCGGCACTGGCGGTTCCTGACTGGCGGGCGGCACTGGCGGCTCCTGACTGGCGGGCGGCACTGGCGGCTCCTGACTGGCGGGCGGCACTGGCGGCTCCTGACTGGCGGGCGGCACTGGCGGCTCCTGACTGGCGGGCGGCACTGGCGGCTCCTGACTGGCGGGCGGCTCTGGCGGCTCCTGACTGGCGGGCGGCTCTGGCGGCTCCTGACTGGCGGGCGGCTCTGGCGGCTCCTGACTGGCGGGCGGCACTGGCGGCTCCTGACTGGCGGGCGGTTCTGGCGGCTCCTGACAGACGGGCGGCTCTAGCGGCGCTGGACAGACGGGCGGCTCTGACGTAGCTGGGCAGACGGGCGGCTCTGGCGGCGCTGGGCAGACGGGCGGCTCTGGCGGCTCCTGACTGGCGGGCGGCACTGGCGGCTCCTGACTGGCGGGCGGCTCTGGCGGCTCCTGACTGGCGGGCGGCTCTGGCGGCTCCTGACTGGCGGGCGGCTCTGGCGGCTCCTGACTGGCGGGCGGCTCTGGCGGCTCCTGACAGACGGGCGGCTCAGGCGGCGCTGGGCAGACGGGCGGCTCAGACGGCGCTGGGCAGACGGGCGGCTCAGGCGGCGCTGGGCAGACGGGCGGCTCAGGCGGCGCTGGGCAGACGGGCGGCTCAGGCGGCGCTGGGCAGACGGGCAGCTCAGGCGGCGCTGGGCAGACGGGCAGCTCAGGCGGCGCTGGGCAGACGGAAGACTCTGGCCTGCTGAGGCGCACAGTAGGCCTGGTGCATGGTGCCGGAACTGGTGGTACCGGACCGGGGACACGCACCACTGGGCGAGTGCGGGGAGCAGGAACAGGGCACACTGGACCCTGGAAACGCACAGTAGGCTTGGTGCGTGGTGCCGGAACTGGTGGTACCGGACTGGGAACACGCACCACAGGGCGAGTGCGGGGAGCAGGAACAGGGCATACTGGACCCAGGAAGCGCACAGTAGGCCTGGTGCGTGGTGCCGGCACTGGTGGTACCGGGCTGAAGACACGCACCTCAGGGCGAGTGCGGGGAGCAGGAACAGGGCGTACGGGGCTCTGGAGACACACAGGAAGCCTGGTGCATGGTGTTGGCACTGGTGGTAGTGGGCTGAGGACACGCACCTCAAGGCGAGTGCGGGTTGCTGGAACTGGAGGCCTGGTACGTGGCGCCGGCACCGGAGGGCTGGTGCGTGGGGCTGCCACAGGAGAGCTTGTACGTGGGGCTGCCACAGGAGAGCTGGTGCGCTGAGCTGGCACAGGACGTGCAGGGCTAGGGAGGCGCACAGGAGGCCTGGTGCGTGGGGCTGGCACAGTCTTCACCAGACGGCTAGCACGCACCTCAGGACGAGTATGGAGAGCTGACTCAGGTGACATCAAATCCCCGACACGCTCCGTCGGGCGGATGTCGTGCCTCATGCACCAAACCAGCACCTCCCTCATAACTCTCTCCTCCAATCTCCCCATTAACTCCTTTACTGTCTCTGCTTCGCTCACCTCCAATACCGCCATGACCGGCTCTGGTTCCATCCTTGGCTCCTTACGGTAAGCAGGGGGAGTTGGCTCAGGTCTGACTCCTGACTCTGCCACACTCCCCGTGTGCCACCCCCCAATAATTTTTTGGGGCTGCCTCTCGGGCTTCCAGCCGCTCTGCCGTGCTAGCTCCTCATAATGCCGCCTCTGCTTTTGCTGCCTCCAGCTCTGCTTTGGGGCGGCGATATTCCCCTGGCTCTGCCCAGGGTCCTTTGCCGTCCAACTCGTCCTCCCATGTCCATTCCTCCTTCTTGCGCTGCTCCTGCTGCCGCTGCCTGTTACCCCGCTGCTTGATCCTTTTTTGGTGGGTGTTTCTGTAACGGTTTTCTTCTGTGGAAGAAGGAGAGGACCAAAGTGCAGCGTGATTAGTGTTCATCATGTTTAATAAAAGACAAAACTGAACACTTCCAAAAATACAAAACAACAAACGTGAAAACCGAAACAGTTCTATCTGGTGCAGACACACAAAGACTGAAGACAACCACCCACAAAACCCAACACAAAACAGGATACCTAAATATGGTTCCCAATCAGAGACAACACAAAACACCTGCCTCTGATTGAGAACCATATCAGGCCAAACACAGAAATAGGAAAAACATAGAAATACAAAACTAGACTGCCCACCCCAACTCACGCCCTGACCATACTAAATAAAGACACAACAAAGGAAATAAAGGTCAGAACGTGACACAAACTAATAGTGCATATAACCCTGAGGCTATTCAATCAGTAGTATTTAGCATCTAGCAACAAAAGCTAATTGGCATGTAAAACCATAAAATTGTACCATAAGAGGATACATTACATTATATGGAGCTCACTGTACTAGCAGTGTCAATTTCAATAAAGCTACAAATGACTGGAGACATGTGCTAAACAATGCTACAACCATTACATTTTAAACCATCAATACGTGAGCTAACACTATCTGAAACCCAATAGCCTAGAGCTAGCTAGCGGTTAGGAAGGTCAAATTTGGTTAGCATAAAGCTAACGAACTGTTAAATGCTCTTTTCTTACAAATATAAACACATAACACATTTTATTGTCACATCGCATATGCACATATTTTACCTGCAGTAAACTGCCTTTGTTCATAGAAAATAAAACAAATAGGAGCTAAAAACATTATTGAAAAAAGCACAAAAAGTTCGGACGGCATCTTTTTCTCTTTTCTTACATATAAACCATTAGTTAACCATGTTATCTCAGTATTCCGTGAGTCATATTGCACTTTTGCGCATTACATACTTAAATTAACAGGGTGGAATGATGAGACATAGAAAAGTTAGTAGTGTTCACTAGCAGGCATTCTCCAAGATTGAAGAAGCAACATCCAATACCTCACAGCTCCCACTGGTGGCAGTAATCATATACATTTCAATGCAATAACTGGGAGACCTAGAAGATTATACAAGGGATGAGTACATAAAATAATAAAAATAATAAAACATCAAAAATATGGCCATACATATAGCCATGAAATTGCTCCTGACATTTAATAATTATTTTACATCTCAAATATAAGTGTTTCACTTTAGATTCTTTCTTACTTTCCTAGCACATAGAAATGGGAATATGTGACCCGTTTCAAGAAGTATGTCGCACGTCACACAGGAGAAGCATTTTAACATTTAAAAAAAATGTATAATAACATTTATAACAAACTTGTATACCATCTGTAAATATGAATACAATTGTTACGAGCCTAGTTGGTTTAGCCATGGAAAAAGTCAGGAACCTTCCTGCTAGCTGTGATTGGCTGAGATAATAAATGGGCTGGAGTTCGGATTGGTCTGCCATGTAGCACACTTCTTTCTATAACATGAGCTGCTCAGTATGTGTAGATAATCCTTGCAACCGTGGCTGTAGTGATCGACTACTTTCTGCACACGGTCAGTGTGAACCGGGGTGACTTGACACAACGGGCTACAAACCAAATGGAAAAGACACACTGCAGTGAAGCGTTCATCCATGTATTTTCAGATATTATACGCTTCAAATTTAGTCAGAAAGTAGTTTTCATCGCCAGTTTAAGGGTACTGTTAGCTAGCTAGCAAACGTTAGCTTGATGGCTCGCTAGCTAATTTTACGTCTATGATCTGTGTAGTAATTTTATTCTTATCTCAGAAGTCCATTTGCATTGCTAGTTATGGATTAAGCTAACACTGAACCCAGTTGGTTAGCTTTAGCTACCTGCAGATTCATACTCCAGCATTTCATGCATGGTGGCTAGCTATGACACTCTGATTGTACTGTAGCTATGGTTTGGTATAATGGTAGATTGTTTAGCTAGCTAGCTACATGTCAAAACAAAAGTAGAGAATGATTACACGACCCATCAAGTTAGCCAGGTGTGTCTGGGGTTGATTACAGCCATCTATTGTATTTCCTGAACATGTGTACATGTCTAGACAAGAGTGACAATCCACTTAGCTGGGGGGGGGGGGGGGGGGGGGTTGAAGCATTTCTTTCACATGGTCCATCAATTTAGACAAGTCTCCAGGCAAGCATCATCTAATATTGACACAATATTTTTATCTGGACACTTTCAAAGTCAGATTAGGATATAGGCCAAGGACTACATGAAGTGTATTTTTACCTGGAGTTTTTCCTTATTGTAGGATACTACTTAAAACACTTTTAGTCTTGAAATCTTTGATCGTTTACTACTACCTTACTCACTCTGATTAGCACATAGCCCCACCCATCTCTTTAAGGATTCACATGAGGCTAAGGCTTAAGAGGGTGTGAACGATGCTGAATGGGTGTAGACAAAGAAGAGCTCTCCAGTAGGTGTACTAAAATATTCAAGGGCCATTTTCTCAAAAGTGGGGTTACAAGTTTATCAACTTTCAAAGCAGAATTACTTTCCCATGTTCCTCAACTGTAGTGTATGATATACCATTTTGTAGCTCTCACTCTCTACTTTTATTCAGTGTAAAAAAAACACAGTGTGGGGTATTTGGTAAGGTTGTGGAATGTGGTACGGTGTAATTTACCAGACTGTCATAGGTGGTACCCCATAAACCTCTACAGTGTTGATTGCAGTGTGTGGCTGGAAGGATGGCTGATCTAGCGTCTGGTAAGTAAGCATCTGTGCAGGCCTTCTCTCACGTGGGGACATCCTAGCCTGTTCAATCTGTGTCAACTAGTAAGGGGTTCACTATGTGTCTTTCCTCTTCTACAGGTATTCTTTGTCCATTTCCCACTTCTGTGTCTGACCATGCTTGTTCAGCAGGTAAGTATTCCTCTACTTGTTCTCCTTCTTCGGACTCTTCTGGTCTTCAGATTTATTTTTCAGGTGCAACAACTCAGGTAGGTACAGCATCTTATGCGGGTCCTACACAGGCTGGATTTCTCTGAGGATCACAGGTAAGTCTCACATTGTCTCTTCTTTGGTCTTTTTTTACAGGTATTCGCAACCAGTAATGTGCTCCTGAGCTTTATTCGGTCTGTTCTATCACTGTTTTGGGTCAGCTCTTTCTCTTTTTTCTTTAGATGTGTTAGTCTGTGTGGCCTGCCGCGTTAAGTCTGCAAGCATGTCGTTGACCTAGTTGCAGGAGATTCCAGTGCAAGGCACGGGTCTTGTTCCCCCCCGATCTTGGGACAGACTTTGTACACTGGTTTGTCACTCACTTGCTCTTTCACTATGTATATTGTCCTTCCCCAGTATGACCTTAACTTTCCAGGACCACCTCTCTCGCTCAGGTTTCGTACAAGGACTCTGTCACCGGGTTGCAGAACCACTCCCCTCAAGTGGCAGTCATAGTACATTATAAATATGACCATACATATTTGTGTGCATCACACATGCGTCTCTGTGTGTGGCGTATAGGTGATCGAGAGTTTTTTTTCTCCTCTAGTTGCACAGGTGACATGCTTCAGTTTTCCTGCATAAAATCACTTGCCACTAGGAGCGCCACTCCTGGGTGAGCATCTTCTTGTTTGCTTATGGCCCTTTACAGCTAGTCAGTTTGGTGGTATATAGACAGCTACAAAAAATATAGATCAAAACTATCTTGGTAAATAGTATGGTCTACAGCTTATCATGAGGTATTCTAACTCAGGTGAGCAGAACCTCGACTTCCTCGACTTCCTTAATATTAGAGATTGACATCCAGCTGTTGTTAACAAAGACACACACACCACCCCCCTTGAGTTTACCCGACGCTGCCGTTCTGTCCTGCCGATGTATAGAAAAAACAGCTAGATTTATATGTCCTTGTTCAGCCACGACTCGTAGAAACACAGGTTATTACAGTTCTTCAGATCACGTTGATAGGAGAGTCTCGAACGGAGCTCATCCAGTTTATTCTCCAGTGATTGCACGTTCGGCATTAGAACGGAGGGTAAAGGCAGTTTATCCACTTGCCGACGTAGTCTCGTCAGGTATTGCACACCATGGCCTCTATAGCACTGCCTCTTCCTTTTCGAGTGTACGGGATTTGGGCCTGGTCCGGGATGAGCCGTACGGTATGTCCTTTCACCGCCATCTCATTGAAGTAGAAATCCTCCTCCAAATCAAGGTTAGTCATCGCTGTTCTATCTAATAGCTCTTTTCAGTCATAGGAAACTATGGCGAAAGCATTATGTTCATAAAAGTTAAGATCAGGGCAAAAAAACACTAAATAGCACAATTGGTCAGGAGCCCATAAAGCAGATGCTATTCCCTCCAGCGGAATTCTCTTAACAGTTTTGTTTATCATTAATGATGATTATTCAGCTAATTATTATTTGAGGGACTTTTTGATTGAAGTTTGTTTGTAGATAAAAAGAAAAGGAGCTCATTATTCTCTGGATTTGGCTTTGATCATTTTGGCATTTCACTTCTGCCACATTAAAGATACAGCTGATGCAACCAAAATGTCACCATTATTTCAGTGCAGCCACTGGAGAGGAGCTCCTTTCATTTCTGGAATTTGAAACAGCTCTAACCTTTTATCAACAATGCCACACTTTACACCGTGCCGGCAGTGGAATTCCACATTCAATGAACACCATTCTACCAATATCCAGCCCTTTTTTCAGCAATGCCAATGTGCTTTGAAGAACTGTTGCCCAGTTGGCAAAGACAGAGAGGATATTAGCGCCTTGTTGACAAGAGAGAGGTGATATAAACAAAGTGAATCAAACACCTCAGGGCATCTTATGATGTCATGAGTCATAAACAGGTTTTATGTTGTTAGTTACAACACAGTGAGGCCATTCAGATCAGACTGTCCTGTGATAAATAAGGCTAGTTCAGCTTTGCTCATTGACACACCTCATCTCACAACCCACCACCTCTGTGTTTCTACACAATCCTCATTCCAATTGCTTTGTAGCCCGCCTCCCAGGTGTGACCCCACCTGGGTTTGTCATTGCGTCCCATGGGTGATGTCACCTATGCATTGCTGTACTCCAGGTAAACAACATCCCATACAGACAGTGAAACATCACCAGATACCAGCCCTTGATTCACAGCAGGGTGTTTGTCATTGTGGGTGTTTGTCATCCTGCTCCAATGCTCTTCTTTGACAATCTCCACCTAGTCAGTAAACACAGGAGGAAGCTCTCAACCCAAATATGGCCATGTAAGCCTATATAAATCCCTTGTTGGGAAACACACAGTGAAACATACAGGCCCTGGGCTCATATCACATGACCCAGCAAGCAGATGAGATGAGATGGCTCAGGTGTCAGCGCTTGGCATAACATGTTTCATAACGTGTCTCCCTTTCTTATCTCCCTCTATATCTTTCCCCCTATATCTCTCTCGCATCGCTATTCCTCCCCTTTCATTCTCTGTATTCCTTCTCCCTTGCTCCCTTTCCGTCTCCCTCCCTCTTTCCCCTCCTCCCTGTATCCCCTCCCTGCTCTCTCCACATTCCTCAGTGAGTGGGCGGAAGATTCATTGGGGATGTAGGAGCCCAAAAGGGCATGGGGTTTGCTGTTCACTGTTCAACAAGAGAGACACGTTTTATCAGCCATTCCCATCTCTCTCCTCTCTGCAAGGCCACTTTGCTCCAATGAGTGAAAGTGAGTGACTAGACTGTATGGTGGTTCGAAGCCCTGAGGGGTGCAGAGGGACTGAAATGTGCCCCAGACTGCTCATCCATACTGGGATCACTGGACAGAGAAGTGCTGCAGTTCAGCCACTATGAACAGATCAGCTGCTCTCTCTCTCTCTCCCTATCTCTCTCTTCTGGGATAGGGAGGACAGTCACAGTCAGTCGTCAGCTAATGAGTGGAGGACCCCTGCTGGACATTAAGCGCTACAGCAGCTCTGCTGAGATCACGCTGTTTTCTTTGAAACCAACCTGGACTCAAAGGTAGACGTAACATAGCGAATGTAAATCAAAGACGCTCCAATTAGTTAAATATGTTTAATTTCGTATGGTATTTGTGGGTGTCCATTCGATATCACTTGATATGTTACAAATTAGCAAAATATATGATACGTTACGAATTCCAAATTGTTTGGCTAAAGTTAGCTAGGCTAAGGGTTAGAGGGTTATGTAACCATGCCAAAGGTAACATTCACTACATTACCAAAAGTATGTGGACACCTGCTCATCGAACATCTCATCAAAATCATGGGCATTAATATGGAGTTGGTCCCCACTTTTGCTTTCCACTAGATGTTGGAACATTGCTGTGAGGACTTGTTTCCATTCAGCCACAAGCATTAGTGATGTTGGGCACTGATGTTGGGCGATTACACCTGCAGTCAGCGTTCCAATTAATCCCAAAGCTATTCGATGGGGTTGAGGTCAGGGCTCTGTGCAGGCAAGTCAAGTTCTTCCACACCAATCTCGACAACCCATTTTTGTATAGACCTCTCTTTGTGCACGGGGGCATTGTCATGCTGAAACAGGAAAGGGCCTTCCCCAAAATGTTGCCACAAAGTTCGAAGCACAGAATCATCTAGAATGTCATTGTATGCTGTAGTGTTAAGATTTCCCTTCACTGGAACTAAGGGGCCTAGCCCGAACAATGAAAAACAACCCCAGGCCATTATTCCTCCTCCATGCATTGGTACAGGTAGCATTCTCTTGGCATCCGCTAAACCCAGATTCATCCATCGGACTGCCAGATGGTGATGCGTGGTTCATCACTCTAGAGAACGCGTTTCCACTGCTCCAGAGTCCAGTGGCGGTGAGCTTTATACCACTCCAGCTGACACTTGGCATTGCACATGGTGATCTTAGGCTTGTATGCGGCTGCTTGGCCATGGAAACCCATTTCATGAAGCTCCTGACGATGAGTTGTTGTGCTGACGTTGCTTCCAGAGGCAGTTTGAAACTCGGTAGTGAGTGTTGCAACCGAGGACAGGCGATTTTTACATGCTACGCGCTTCAACACTCGGCGTTCCCGTTTCGTGAGCTTGTGTGGCCTACCCCTTCATGGCTGAGCCGTTGTTGCTCCTAGACATGTCCACTTCACAGTATCAGCACTTACAGTTGATCGGGGCAGCTCAAGCATGGCAGACATTTGACAAAATTACTTGTTGGAATGGTGAAATCCTATGACGGTGTCACGTTAAAAGTCACTGAGCTCTTCAGTAAGGCCATTCTACTGCCAATGTTTGTCTATGGAGACTGCATGGCTGTGTGCTCAATATATTTTTTTACACCTGTCAGCAATGTTTGTGGCTGAAATAGCTGAATCCACTAATTTGAAAGAGTGCCCACATGCTTTTGTATATACAGTGCCTTCTGAAAGTATTCAGACCCCTAGACTTTTTCCACATTTTGTTAGGTTACAACCTCATTCTAAAATGGATTAAATAAATAAAAAATCCTCAGCAATCTACACACAATACCCCATAATGACAAAGCAAAAATAGGTTTTGGGATTTTCTTTCAAATGTATTAAAAATAAGAAAGAAAACTAATTTACATAAGTATACAGACCCTTTGCTATGAGACTCAAAATTGAGCTTAGGTGCATTGTTTCCATTGATCATCCTTGAGATGTTTCTACAACTTGATTGGAGTCCACCTTTGGTAAATTCAATTGATTGGACATGATTTGGAAAGGCACACACGTGTCTATGTAAGGTCCCACAGTTGACAGTGCATGTCACAGCAAAAACCAAGCCGTGAGGTCGAAGGAATTGTCCATAGAGCTCCGAGACAGGATTGTGTTGAGGCACAGATCTGGGGAAGGGTACCAAAAAATGTCTGCAGCATTGAAGGTCTCCAAGTACACATCATTCTTAAATGGAAGAAGTTTGGAACCACCAAGACTCTTCCTAGAGCTGGCCGCACAGCCAAACAGAGCAATCGGGGGAGAAGGGCCTTGGTCAGGGAGGTGACCAAGAACCCAATGGTCACTCTGTCAGAGCTCCAGAGTTCCTCTGTGGAGATGAGAGAACCTTCCAGAAGGACAACCATCTCTGCAGCACTCCACCAATCAGGCTTTTTTGGTAGAGTGGCCTGACGGAAGCAACTCCTCAGTAACAGGCACATGACAGCCCCTGCTTGGAGTTTGCCAAAAGGCACCTAAAGATTCTCAGACCATGAGAAACAAGATTCTCTGGTCTGATGAAACCAAGATTGAACTATTTGGCCTGAATGCCAAGCGTCACGTCTGGAGGAACCCTGGCACCATCCCTACGGTGATGCAGCTTTCTTCTTTAAGGTTGCTGCCCCTATCATCGCCAAGCCCATCTCAGAACTTTTTAATCTGTCTCTCCACTCTGGAGAGGTTCCCATTGCTTGGAAGGCAGCCACGGTTCATCCTTTATTTAAAGGGGGAGATCAAGCTGATCCTAACTGTTAAAGGCCTATTTCTATTTTGCCCTGTTTATCAAAAGTGTTGGAAAAACTTGTCAATAATCAACTGACTGGCTTTCTTGATGTCTATAGTATTCTCTCTGGTATTCAATCTGGTTTCCGCTCAGGTTATGGATGTGTCACTGCAACCTTAAAGGTCCTCAATGATGTCACCATTGCCCTTGATTCTGAGCAATGTTGTGCTGCTATTTCTATTGACTTGGCCAACGCTTTTGATACGGTAGACCATTCCATTCTTGTGGGCCGGCAAATGAGTATTGGTGTCTCTGAGGGGTCTTTGGCCTGGTTTGCTAACTACATCTCTCAAAGAGTGCAGTGTATAAAGTCAGAACATCTGCTGTCTCAGCCCCTGCCTGTCACCAAGGGTGTACCCCAAAGCTCGATCCTAGGCCCCACACTCTTCTCAATTTACATAAACATAGCTCAGGTAGTAGCAAGCTCTCTTATCCATTTATATGCAGATGATACAGTCTTATACTCAGCTGGCCCCTCCCCGGATTTTGTGTTAAACGCTCTACAACAAAGCTTTCTTATTGTCCAACAAGCTTTCTCTGCCCTGAACCTTGTTCTGAACACCGCCAAAACAAAGGTCATGTGGTTTGGTTAGACAAATGCCCCTCTCCCTACAGGTGTGATTACTACCTCTGAGGGTTTAGAGCACATATGTCAGAGTCAAGGCCCGCGGGCCACATCCGGCCCGCGAGAAGGTTTTTTACGGCCCCTGGGATGATCTTGATTTATTATTAGAACCGGCCCGCAGACCGCAGCAAGCCGGCAGCCCGCAGATCTTTTACACGCACCAATACTACATTTCCCACAATGCAACGGTGACGCACCGAGCAGTAGGCTGCTTCATTTCAATATTTATTGGCACAGCAGTCGTCAGCATCACAGTAAAATTAACTTTCAGATACCCATCAAAAATGGCAAAACGGAAGGTGGACACTGAGAACCGGGGGTTTCAAACAAGGTGGGAGTCGGAGTATATGTTCACGGAGGTAGCTGGAAAACCTGTGTGTCTTCTGTGTGGAGAAAGTGTGGCGGTACTGAAAGAGTATAATCTGAGACGACATTATGAAACGAAACACGCGGACAAAAACAAGAATATGGACATGGAACAAAGGCTACAAAAGGCAGAGGAATTAAAACGAGGCCTCAAATCTCGACAGGCTCTGTTCAAAAAAGCCAAATCACAAGGCCAGGCTGCTGTCAAGGCCAGTTTTATTTTGGCAGAAGAGATCGCTAAATCAGCCCGGCCATTTACGGAGGGGGATTTCATCAAAAACTGCATGATTAAAGTTTGTGACGAAGTTTGCCCAGAAAAAAGGCAACTCTTTTTAAATGTGAGTCTGAGCAGAAACACCATTGCCGAGAGAGTAGACCAGTTGTCCATCAATCTAAAAGAGCAGCTTGTGAAAAAGGGAAAAGATTTCATTGCATATTCCTTGGCTGTGGATGAGAGCACCGACATTTCTGACATTGCCCAGTTGTCAATTTTCATCCGCGGAGTGGACTCCAGCCTAAGCGTGACAGAGGAGTTTTTGGCTTTACGTCCTATGCATGGCACAACTACGGGGCATGATTTGTATGAAGAGGTGTCAAGATGTGTAAATGAGATGGAGCTGCCTTGGGAAAAACTCGTGGGTTTGACAACCGACGGAGCACCTGCGATGTGTGGACACAGGAGCGGACTGGTGGCGAAGATACGGGAAAAGATGCAAGAGGAAAACGCGACAGGTGAGCTGACAGCTTATCATTGTATCATACACCAGGAAGCGTTGTGCGGTAAAGCCTTGAAAATGGAGCATGTAATGAGCATCATCACGCGCACAGTTAACTTTATCAGAGCCAAAGGTTTGAATCACCGCCAGTTCAAGGCATTTCTGACGGAGTTAGAAACGGAGCATGGTGATTTGCCTTATCACACAGAGGTGCGATGGCTAAGCCAGGGAAAGGTGCTTCAAAGATGTTTCGAGCTTCGTGAGGAGATTTGTCTGTTCTTGGACAGCAAAGGGAAAGACACAACACAACTCCGAGACGAAATGTTTCTGTGTGAAATGGCTTTTCTGTGTGACATTACGAGTCATCTGAATGCAATGAACTTGCAGCTGCAGGGTCGGGATCATGTCATCTCTGATATGTACAGTACAGTGAAGGCATTTAAAACCAAACTGACTCTGTGGGAGACGCAGATGCGGAAAGAAAATTTGAGCCACTTTCCCAGCTGCCAGACCATGAAAGAGAAGCTCTCTACCAGTGCGTTCCCGAGCGCACAGTTGGCTGATAAAATAGGTATGCTTGCCGCTGACTTTCGACGCCGATTTGCTGACTTTGAAGCACAAAAAAGCAGGTTGGAACTGCTCGGTAACCCATTTGCTGTTGACGTGGAAAGCTCACCACCAAACCTCCAAATGGAGTTGATTGACCTCCAATGCAATGATGCACTGAGGGCAAAATATGCGGCAGTGGGTGCTGCGGAGTTCGCCCGTTTCCTCCCCGACACAATGCCCCAGCTGCGCATCCAGGCTGCTCAAACGTTGTCTATGTTTGGCAGCACATACCTGTGTGAACAACTGTTTTCTTTGATGAACCTGAACAAAACATCACACAGAAGTCGACTTACTGCTGAACACCTCCACTCAATTCTGAGGATTTCCTCAGCTCAGAGCCTTACCCCGAACATTGATGAACTTGTGGAAAAGATGGGACACCACCAAGTATCACCCTCAACCTCAAACAAGTGAACATTACTGTGCAATCACATATTTAGAGTTTTTACTCAGTTCAAGTTTAAAAGTTAAAGTTTAATATTTGTTTTCACTGCATGTTACTTCTCCTTAAACAAAGTGTTGTTTTTGATTAATAGATTTTTGCACTTTATTTTATTGTATTTCAATCCAATTATATTTTAAAAATATTTCAGTTGAGTGGATGATAGAAAATTGCTATTATTGTTTTTTTCTTTGAAGTAAATTTAGCCCACTTTTGCTAAAATAGAAAATATAGGCTACTGATGGTGCCTTGAATACCGGTTTCTTTCATTTAATGTTCATGTTATGGGGATTTTTATATAAAGGAAATTTGTCTTTTGTGTCTGTTGAAAATTAAAGATTACTGACAGAGCCATAAGAAAATATTGCTTTATTTATCTGATCATATTGGAATATATTTGTTAGGTTTTCAGTAGGTTCAATTAGGTTCACTAGACTATATGCGTCATTTAAAAATTTTTCAATGAACATTCGAACAGTCCGGCCCTCGGCTTGTAGCTAAATTTTTTATTTGGCCCTCCGTCCATTTGACTTTGACACCCCTGGTTTAGAGCTTGAGGTAGTCACATCATACAAGTACTTGAGAGTATGGCTGGACGGTACACTGTCCTTCTCTCAGCACATATCAAAGCTCCAGGCTAAGGTTAAATCTAGACTTGGTGTTCTCTATCGTAATCGCTTTTCTTTCACCCCAGCTGCCAAACTAACCCTGATTTAGATGACCATCCATCCCATGCTAGATGGATCGGCAGGTAAGAGTGCTCGAGCGGCTAGATGTTCTTTACCATTCTGCCATCAGATTTGCCACCAATGCTCCTTATAGGACACATCACTGCACTCTATACTCCTCTGTAAACTGGTCATCTCTGTATACCTGTCGCAAGACACACTGGTCGATGCTTATTTATAAACCCCTCTTAGGCCTCACTCCCCCCTATCTGAGATATCTACTGCAACCCTCATCCTCCACATACAACACCCGTTCTACCAGTTACATTCTGTTAAAGATCCCCAAAGCACACACATCCCTGAGTCGCTCCTCTCTTCAGTTTGCTGCAGCTAGCGACTGGAATGAGCTGCAACAAACACTCAAACTGGATGGTTTTATTTCACTCTCTTCATTCAAAGACTCAATCATGGTGTAACGTGTGCGCTGGAATTCAGGAAGCAAGTTCAGGGAGTGAATACATTTAATGAATTAACAAAACAAGAAACATGAACAACGCACAGACATGAAACAGAAACAATGACGCCTTGGGAAGGAACCAAAGGGAGTGACATATAGGGCAGGTAATCAAGCAGGTGATGGAGTCCAGGTGAGTGTCATTATATACTGATGCGCGCAACGATGGTGACAGGTGTGCATCATAACGAGCAGCCTGGTGACCCAGAGGCCAGAGCGGGAGCACACGTGACAGTACCCCCTCCCCGACGCGCGGCTCGGGCCGCAGGACACCGACCTAAATTAAGATCCCGGGGATCAGGAACAGACCGGTCACCTCTGCTAAGGCACGGGAAGCTGTCGATCCGGCTGAGGCGTGGGAGCATGGCGACCTAGAGCACCGGCGAGAGCGCTTACGTGACAGTACCCCCTCCCCGGCGCGCAGCTCCAGCCGCCGGACGCCAACCACAGGGACGATCCCGGGGATCAGGAGCGGACTTTGTCGCCTCCGCTGATACGCAGAAACCTGATGAACCGGCTGAGGCGTGAGGGCCTGATGAGCCGGCTGAGACCTCCCCGGTTGCCTTGGTCGCAGCACGAGAACCTGTTCACCCAGCTGAAGCATGGGAGCCTCTCGAGCCCGCTGAGGCATGGGAGCCCCTCGAGCCAGCCGAGGCATGCGAGCCCCTCGAGCCCGCCGAGGCATGGGAGCCCGTCGAATCCGACAGAGGAATGCGAACCCGTTGAACCCGCCGAGGCATCCCAGGTAGCTCCGGTTAGAATACCCGGACCCACCTTCACCTCCAACACACACAGAAAAAAAAACACCCCCTGATGCTTCCCTTTGGTGAGGCGTCATTCTGTAACGTATGCGCTGGCAGTCGGGAAGCAAGTTCAGGGAGTAAATACAGGGAGCACACGTGACACATGGACACTCTTACTGACAGTTGTAGCTGCTTTGTGTGATGTATTGTTGTCTCTACCTTCTTGCCCTTAGTGCTGTTGTCTGTGCCCAATAATGTTTGTATCCTGCTTTGTGCTACTACCATGTTGTGTTGCTACCATGTGTTGTCATGTTGTATTGCTACCATGCTGTGTTGTCATGTGTTGCTGACATGCTATGTTGTCTCTTTATGTAGTTTTGTGTTGTCTCTCTTATCATGATGTGTGTTTTGTCCTATATTTTTATTTAATTTATTTATGTTTTTAATCCCAGCTCCCAACCCTTTTGCCTTTTGGTAAGCCGTCATTGTAAATAAGAATTTGTTCTTAACTGACTTGCCTAGTTAATTTAAGGTTAAATAAAAAAAGTTTAATAAATTAGCAAACTGTCTAAAAACATTTTTTTGTTTTGTCATTATGTGGTATTGTGTGTAGTTTGAGGAATAAAACATTTTTAAAATACATTTTAGAATAAGGCTGTAACATAACTAAATAGTACAAGTCAAGGGGTCTGAATACTTTCCGAAGGCACTGTATAGTGTATCATATTAATTTAAATGTTTTGGATTTACATTTACTATGTTACGTCTAGTCTGTGAAACCAGACTGTTGAAATTTAGACATCCAGATTCTTATATTGAGACAAGTGACAGATGTTATATGACTTTAAGTTATCTGGTATATTGGTATGTTGATCAAAACAGTTTATCGTATTTATGAATCATAAGGTGACTCATCTGGGTCTGCATGTTAAGAAAGCTGTAGTCAGTCAGCCTACAGTCTCATTGCATGTCTGGTCACCTAATTGCAACAATCAAGACAAGCCAGCTGAGCAATGCAGACTTAATCACTCTTAACAATGGAGCATAAATGATATATTGATTGGGCGATCTGTTTGCTGATGCACCCGCCTCAGTCTACAGATCTAGCCAGAGATAAACATGATTCTGTTTTGGACTGGATAATGTCTTCTTGCATAATCTTTCTGCAGTGGCATGACAGCCAGAGCGAAAGCCTTCTCTCACTTTGTTTTTATCTTAAAGCCTCTATATCAGTGCCTCCAAACAAACTGGTTTTAGATGCAGTGCTGGTCCGTGGGCTGCATGAGTAGGAGACAGAGACACAGGAAGTGGTGGGCGACCAGTGAACTGTATTTCCTTTTCCTGTCTCCTCACTGCTCACTCCCTGCCCCCAGGTTATTACTGCAACTCTCAGCTACCCACCATACACCCACATGTGCTGTTGGGAGCACACACATGTACAATGGGTGCATAAACACACATACACATGCACAGGGGTGTACACACTGATGCAAGCACACACACATTTACCGATGCCAATGATGTACACACATAATTATAGCCAAATAGGCATCCAGCGCATTAGGCTGTTCAAAATGCATGTATTTGTGTCCGCTTGGAGATGCCTCATATTTCATCTCCTCTTTAGCTATTACCCTCCCCACCTACCTAGCTGGCTCATAGGCCAGAGACAGCAGGTGGCAATTAATAACATTTCCATCACTCAGTCACTCTGTCTATCACCATTAACGAGGGACGGAATGTAAGGCAGGAAAATACCAACACAGTGACAATGGGGCCTGTCACACCTCTGCTGCCTGCACCTGAACCACAAATATACGCACATTCATGCATGCACATGAACACGCACACACATACACACACACACACACACACACACCTTATGCATAAAATTCCTGGACCACATATTGTATTTGTGTCTACAGACAATCAAACTGTCTTGCCCTGTGCATTTATTTTCTTCCTCTTTTGATGTAATGCTTTTTTGTATGTCTGTGAGTTGTCCTGATTGCTGTGAGGGTGTGAACCAATGTGGGTTGACAAAACCCAGACACACACAAACACACACAAACAAACCCTCCCCCCACACACACATGACAGCGCGCTCAGAGAACAGAACATGTACTGGCATGAATCATGGTGAATCATGCAGGCCAATTATACGGCACATAGAGAGAGGTGTTGCTTTTAACCAGGACACTGGCTATTTATAATGGCCTGGGCGTGCACACACTCATTATAGGGCACAGAAGATGGTCACAATGGAAGGGTGGATGAGGGGTAGTGACTGCTTTTGAATGTCACAGGGAAGGTATCCTCTCATCTAAAGGGCTGCGGTGGGTCCATTGAAAACACCATTAGAGGACCATTTTAGAAGGAAAGATGTGTTGTTATGTGTTTATAGAGCGTTGGCTGGGACATGTTTCTATATGAGAGAAGGAGAGGGGGTTTGAGAGAGGGAGGTTATAGGGTCTTAATTTGAGTTGAAGAGACTTGTTTCTGTTTCATCACGTTTCAACAGGCCAAGTCATGTTGAATACTGAAAAACATAACTGTCACCTGCTATGGTGCACAATGCTCTATTATTAAATTTGATGAATTTACAAAAACTAAATATATCGCCAAAAGTACTACCATTAGGGGCTGGTATCAAACGTGACAATCTTATGATATAGAAGAGCATATCAATACAAGGCTGTGGTGGTTGACATCAAATTAACATCAATTATTCCAAAACAACAACATCCCAACTCACTGGAAAAAAGGGAAGTGCTTTAAATCTTCACCCCTACAAACATCTGCCAAATTGGCTTGTTAAACTCTAATTAGTCTGACAAGTTGCTGGAAAACAAATAAACACATGAACTTAATTACCATATCAAATACACTAGCTGTTGGGGGGGTGATCGACTAATTTTCCAAACACTTTGTTCTTCTGTTTCATGTAAGCTTTTTTCTCACGTGCCAATCATGCTGCTCCGTCCATCAGAGGGAAGTGTGGAGAATTGCTGCCTCATCCACCCCAGCTTAATTCAGCATTGAAATATGTCTGTTGTTGACGTACGGCAATGAGTCTGTATTTACTACTGCTTCTACCCGAACACATTGAACAAGCAGAAGTGTAGCAGCCTTATTTTGAATAAACAATACAGAATAAATTAGATATTGATTAGTAATTAAATGATGACAGCATTAACTAGCATTTAACTACATATAGCATTGATCAACATTGAACTGTATCCTCATGTATCCAACCACCTTCACAACACAGAGAGATCCAGAGAGATACATAGATAGTCAGCCAACCCAAGGAGGCCAGTAAGAGGTAAGAGCATAGGGAGTATGAGCTGAGAAACTTCATTATCTGACGTGTAGGTGCATGCTGCTCTGCTGTACCCACAACGGTTGCCATGGCAGCCCTCTTGTCATGTCAGCTGCATCTCACCTTGAATGAATAGAGACCTGAGGGGCAACATGAGGCTTCTCTCCCAGGAGCGTAGGGGAGGAGTGGAAGTGCGTCAGCCCGCCAGGCAGCCAGGACATTCCCACGGCAAACAGGGCTGTTTGTATCCCTTGTGCCAGGATATGGCATAGCTGACACTGACGCTGGCTGGCTGGCTTCCTACAAGACTCTTATGTTCTCACAGGAAGGACTACATAACCACAACAACATAGCAGCTCCTCCCTGTGCTGTTTAGACAGACATCCTGGCCTCCTGCCAGGATTTTGTTTCCTGTAACCTCTATCAAGGAATCTTTGTCTCTATGCCATGTCTTATTTGGAATTGAGATGTAGTTATTTAAATCCATACTGCTGTTTTACCACCTTGATAGGGATATGGACAGAGGCAGGTAGCCTAGTGGTTACGAGCGTTGGGCCAGTAACTGAAAGGTTGCTGGTTTGAATCCCTGATCCAACTAGGTGAATATTCTGTCGATGTGCCCTTGAGCAAGGCACTTAACCCTAATTGCTCTGGATAAGAGTGTCAGCTAAATGACCAAAATGTCAACATAAAACATTTTACTTGTACCTGAAGAGTTTGCAGTGTGCCAGCCTTGCACTGTATCTGTGTTTCCTCTTGATGTCCTCCGTCCTCTTGACTACAGACGTGAGAGTTGGGTGGGTGAGGAGGAGGGCACGGCAGGTTTCCATGACAACATATTTTTATTTGTGCTTCCTCAATGGCGTTGTTGTAGAGGAGAGGGTCTGGCAAAGTTATTAGGCAAAGAGATAGGTTGGTGCGCTGGGTTGGGCAGGGGGTGGAAGCCAGCTCGTATACACCCCTCCCAACTGACCGACTCATCACTTGTTCTTCAGCACAAATACCTCAGCAAACCTGACCACATTGGTCCTGTGTGGGTATTTGGTGGACGAAGTGGGCACAGGCTAGCCTACACCAAGCCCACACCAGCCCAACATGGGTAGCCCACACCAATTCCACATGAGCCCAACACAGGCTTGCCCAGCATGGGCTAGCCCACGACAAGCCCAACACGGGCTATCCCACACTAAGCCTAGCATGGATTAGCCCACACCAGCCCAACACGGGCTAGCCCAGCAGAGGCACAGGCACACCCACATGAATCCCAACACGAGCTAGCCCATACCAAGCCCAGCATGGGCAAGCACACACCAAGCCCATCACAGACTAGTCCACACCAAACCCAGCACGGGCTAGCCCACACCAAGCCCAGCATGGATTAGCCCACACCAGCCCAACTGTAACGATAGTCATTTTCTATCGTTACAGTTGGCGAGACGGATCGGACCAATACGCAGAGTGGTTAGTTTCCATAGTGATTTAATATATAACAAAAACAATATGCGATACAAAATAACTACCGTGACAGTCCCGTGTGGCGAAACACTGACACAAGAACAAACACCCACAAAACACACGTGAAACCCCGGCTGCCTAAGTATGATTCTCAATCAGGGACAACGATTGACAGCTGCCTCTGATTGAGAATCATACCAGGCCGAACACACAAAATCCCAACATAAAAATCACACATCGACAACCCACCCAACTCACGCCCTGACCATACTAAATAAATACAAAAACAAGGGAAAACAGGTCAGGAACGTGACAGAACCCCCCCTTAAGGTGCGAACTCCGGGCGCACCTCCTAAACTCTAGGGGAGGGTCTGGGTGGGCGTCTGTCCGCGGTGGCGGCTCTGGCGCGGGACGTGGACTCCACTTAAACAATGTTTTTTCCCGCCTCCTTAATCGCCCCCGTGGCCTCCTAACCACAACCACCCTCCATATCAACCCCACTGAACCAAGGGGTAGCACCGGACTGAGGGGCAGATCCTGGCTGGCGGGCGGTTCTGGCAGATCCTGGCTGGCGGGCGGCTCTGGCAGATCCTGGCTGGCTGGCTCTGGCAGCTCCATGCTGGCTGGCTCTGGCAGATCCTGGCTGGCTGGCGGCTCTGGCAGCTCCTGGCTGGCTGGCGGCTCTGGCAGCTCCTGGCTGGCTGGCGGCTCTGGCAGCTCCTGGCTGGCTGGCGGCTCTGGCAGCTCCTGGCTGGCTGGCGGCTCTGGCTGCTCCTGTCTGGCGGACGGCTCTGGCTGCTCCTGTCTGGCGGACGGCTCTAGCAGCTCGGGACAGACGGGCAGCTCTGACGGCTCGGGACAGACGGACAGCTCTGACGGCTCGGGACAGACGGGCAGCTCTGACGGCTCGGGACAGACGGGCGGCTCAGATGACGCTGGGCAGGCAGGCAATTCAGACAGCGCTGGGCAGGCAGGCATCTCAGACAGCGCTGGGCAGGCAGGCAGTTCAGACAGCGCTGGGCAGGCAGGCAGTTCAGACAGCGCTGGGCAGGCAGGCAGTTCAGAGAGCGCTGGGCAGGCAGGCAGTTCAGACAGCGCTGGACAGGCAGGTACACCTGTAGGGAGGAGACGGAGAGACAGCCTGGTGCGGGGGGCTGCCACCGGAGGACTGGTATGTGGAGGTGGCACCGGATATACCGGACCGTGAAGGAGTACACTCGCTCTTGAGCACCGAGCCTTCCCAACCTTACCAGGTTGAATGGTCCCCGTAGCCCTGCCAGTGCGGCGAGGTGGAATAGCCCGCACTGGGCTATGCTGGCAAACCGGGGACACCATTTGTAAGGCTGGTGCCATGTACGCCGGCCCGAGGAGACGCACTGGAGACCAGATGCGTTGGGCCGGCTTCATGACACCCGGCTCGATGCTCAACCTAGCCCTACCAGTGCGGCGAGGTGGAATAGCCCGCACTGGGCTAAGCACGCGTACTGGGGACACCGTGCGCTCCACCGCATAACACGGTGTCTGACCAGTACGACGCCCTCTCACTCCACGGTAAGCACGGGGAGTTGGCTCAGGTCTCCTACCCGGCTTTGCCACACTCCGCGTGTGCCCCCCCCCCCCCTCCCAACTGCGTCGCCGCGCAGCCTCCTCATACCAGCGCCTCTCTGCCTTCGCTGCCTCCAACTCCGCCTTGGGACGGCGATATTCCCCTGGCTGAGCCCAGGGTCCATTGCCGTCCAGGATCTCCTCCCAAGTCCAGGAGTCCTGTGTCTGTTTCTGCTGCTGCTGTCGCTGCCCTTTTCCACTCCGCTTGGTCCTTTGGTGGTGGGTGTTTCTGTAACGATAGTCATTTTCTTCCTCCTCCTCGGACGAGGAGAGGCGAGACGGATCGGACCAACACGCAGAGTGGTTAGTTTCCATAGTGATTTAATATATAACAAAAACAATATGCGATACAAAATAACTACCGTGACAGTCCCGTGTGGCGAAACACTGACACAAGAACAAACACCCACAAAACACATGTGAAACCCCGGCTGCCTAAGTGTGATTCTCAATCAGGGACAACGATTGACAGCTCAATCAGGGACAACGATTGACAGCCTCTGATTGAGAATCATACCAGGCCAAACACACAAAATCCCAACATAAAAATCACACATCGACAACCCACCCAACTCACGCCCTGACCATACTAAATAAATACAAAAACAAGGGAAAACAGGTCAGGAACGTGACACCAACATGGGCTAGCCCAGCACAGGCACGCCCACACGGATCCCAACACAGACTAGCCCACACCAAGCCCAGCACGGACTAGCCCACACGAAGTCCAGCATGGGCTAGGCCATACCAAGTCCAGCTACTTCATAATGTAGAGGCAGGTGCTTATTAGAATATTTGTGGGTATTGGTTTGCACACAGGTCTTTTTGTGCAGACTAGTCTAGACTAGACGTAACATAGTAAACGAAAACCCGGGACGCTGAAATTAGTGTGATATTACATTTGGTATGGTTACATCAGACAGAAAGTTACTTAACCCATTTAGAAATGTCAAGACCCCTTAAGGTAATAAAAATATATATATTATTTTTGGGGGGGATAAAACATTGAATTTGGCATTACTGCTATTAGCCAATAGAAATGCATTGAATAACAGATTCACTACATGGAACAACAGACAGTCAAACAAAAGTGTTCTGAAGTGTTTGTTCTATAGCTGAAAGATAAGAAAGATCAGGAAACACAAAAATATATATTTTTACATGTATTTATCCCCTTATTTTATCCCCTTATCTCCATATATACTTACATTCGGTTTTTTTAACTGGTACCAACCTTCAGACCCTACAGACAGAAGTTGGCAAAAGAGGTTGCACCAACGTCAGAGGAGGCTTGTGAGGCTTGTGAGGCTTAGAGCAAAACTGTCACGTTCCTGACCGGTTTTCTGTTATTTTGTATGTGTTTGACGGTCAGGGCGTGAGTTTGGGTGGATAGTCTATGTTATGTGTTTCTATGTTGGTTATAGGGTGACCTGATATGGCTCTCAATTAGAGGCAGGTGGTTTTCATTTCCTCTAATTGAGAGCCATATTAAGGTAGGTGTTTTCACATTGATTGTTGTGGGTGGTTGTCTCCTGTGTCAGTGTCTGTGTATGTTACGCCACACGGGACTGTTTTCGGTTTTGTTTGTTCGTTCGTTTTATGTAGTCATTTTTCCTGTTCATGCGTTCTTCGTGTTTCATGTAAGTTCGTCGTCCAGGTCTGTCTACATCGTTTTATTGTTTTGTAATTATTCAAGTGTTCGTCGTGTTTTCTGTTTTGTTTATTAAATATCATGTCTTATCACAACGCTGCGTCTTGGTTCAATCCATGCTCCTCCTCTTCGGATGAAGAGGAAGAGGAAAGCCGTTACAAAAACGGAGAACACCATCGTGTTCGTGAGAGTGTCATCTTTCAATAGATGATAGGTTGGATACTACATACGATTCTGTGAGAAGACAGATTTTCGGGATGTCTCATGGTCTGACAAACACCGCTCGAGCTCTGCCACCATTCACCGCAGATGCGGCAGGGCGACATTGGCGGATGCGGTGGGTTGAGATGCAGCCCATGCAAAACAAAACTGATATCTCTAGCTTAAACAGACTGATTTTGACGCAGATGTTTTTATTATGTTAATTAGATTTTAGCGGGGTGCGACCATTGTAGGCTAAGGGTTAAAGGAATAATCCACCCTAGACATGAAATATGACTTGATACATCATTATGATAAAGTTATAATTACGGGAGATTACCTGTACTCCAGACAATAGATGGTATGGGCATACTTGTCTCCAGTATATCATCATGACAAAGTATATATTTTGTTCAAATGTCCTCAAAGTTCACAGTGCGCTGCCAGATTAATATCCTTTCTTTAACTACCATGGCGCAAAGCGGTTTTCTCCTCTTGTCTCCCTGCTTGCAGACTCGCAGGGGCCTTGTGCGTTGCCATAGCAACCTGACTCACAAAGCTTTGAGCTAGAAACGCAATCTTTACAGGTTGAAAATTGTGAGATTGTAACTCCTAAATGGATACTGCAGTTTGTTTCAGGGATTTTACAACTAGCTAACTACTTCACATGCAGATATTGACTGGTATTATTGTGTGTAGCTAAGTTTTCTAGCTTGCTGCACTACCTAGCTAGACAGACAGCCTTTCTAGAGAGACCATTGCATTGTGGGTATTGTATTTGACTTGAACTCTGCAGATTTTCACAACAATTTTCACGTTGCTTCCTAACTTGGTCTAGCAACCCAAAGATTGTGTGTTTGAATCTCATCACAGATACATTTTGCATTTGAGCTAATTAGCTACTTTGCAACTACTTAGCATGCTAGCTAACCCTTCCCCTAACCCTAACCTTAACCCTTTATTTTAACTCCTAACCTTAACCTTAACCCCTAACCCCTAGCCTAGCTAACGTTAGACGCCTAGCTAACGTTAGACGCCTAGCTAATGTTAGCCATAACACATTGGAATTTGTACCATATCATATGTAGCCTGTATTTTTGTTGACTATGTTACGTCTACCCCTGAGTCCAGGTTGTTTTGTGCAACCATTACTGAGTGTTGTTCCAGTTTAAAACTTCTTATGGCTGAGATCCCGCTAACAGGATCGATATGACAACAGCCAGTGAAAGTGCAGGGCGCCAAATCAAACAACAGAAATCTCCTAATTAAAATTCCTCAAACATACAAGTATTTTACACCATTTTAAAGATACACTTCTTGTTAATCCCACCACAGTGTCCGATTTCAAAAAGGCTTTACGGCGAAAGCACCACAAACGATTATGTTAGGTGAGTGCCTATTCACAGAAAAACAGCCATTTTTCCAGCCAAAGAGAGGAGTCACAAAAAGCAGAAATAGAGATACAATTAATCACTAACCTTTGATGATCTTCATCAGATGACACTCATAGGACTTCATGTTACACAATACATGTATGTTTTGTTCGATAAAGTTCATATTTATATCAAACAATCTCAGTATACATTGGCACGTTATGTTCAGTAGTTCCAAAAACATCCGGTGATTTTGCAGAGAGCCACATCAATTTACAGAAATACTCATCATAAATGTTGATTACAATACAAGTGTTATACATGGAACTTTAGATAAACTTCTCCTTAATGCAACCGCTGTGTCAGATTTCAAAAAAGCTTTACCGAAAAAGCAAACCATGCTATAATCTGAGTACGGCCTTCAGAGACCAAAACAAGCCAAACAGATATCCGCCATGTTGTGTAGTCAACAGAAGTCAGAAATAGCATTATAAATATTCACTTACCTTTGATGATCTTCATCAGAATGCACTCCCAGGAATCTCAGTTCCACAATAAATGTTTTATTTGTTTGATAAAGTTCATCATTTATGTCCAAATACCTCCTTTTGTTAGCGCGTTTGGTAAACAAATCCAAACTCACGACGCGCGTGCAAGTCCAGCGGAAAGTACGGACGAAAAGTCCAAAAAGTTATATTACAGGTCGTAAAAACATGTCAAACGAAGTATAGAATCAATCTTTAGGATGTTTTTAACATAAATCTTCAATAATGTTCCAACCGGAGAATTCTTTTGTCTGTAGAAATGCAATGGAACAGAGCTCGCTTTCACGTGAACGAGCGTGTCCAGCTCGTGGCTCTCTGGCAGACCTCTGACTCATTCCCCTCTCATTTGCACCCACTTCACAGTAGAAGCATCAAACAATGTTCGAAAGACTGTTGACATCTAGTGGAAGCCTTAGGAAGTGCAATATGACCAATATCCCACTGTATCTTCAATAGGGAATGAGTTGAAAACCTACAAACCTCAGATGTCCCACTTCCTGGTTGGATTTTTCTCAGGTTTTTGCCTGCCATATGAGTTCTGTTATATTCACAGACATAATTCAAACAGTTTTAGAAACTTCAGAGTGTTTTCTATCCAAATATACTAATAATATGCATATCTTAGCTTCTGGGACTGAGTAGCAGGCCGTTTACTCTGGGCACCTCTGGACACCTTATTCATCCAAGCTACTCAATACTACCCCCAGCCTGTTCTATTATGTCATGCCAAAAAAGGTACCATGTTACTTGTTGATGTCTTAAAAAAACGTAGGTATGTGACATAATTAGAAACGTACATTTCTCAAATAATAAATATATATTGTTTTACTGTGGTGTTATATTAACCTATTAGCCTGTTTGTAGGCTAGCTTGTGCTACAGCTAGCATCCCATGTAGATAGCAAATATCAGAGGAGGCATTTTTTATGAGTACACATGACAACATAGTTAACTGCCACGGATCTCCGGTTTAAAGCACACTGTTGGTTGGTTGTACAGTGACCAAGAGACTGAAAAACAGCTTCAATCTCCAGGCCATCAGACTGTTAAACAGTCACCACTTGCCGGGCCTCTGCCCAGTACCCTGCCCTGAACCTTAGAAACTGTCACTAGCCAGCTACCACCCGGTACTCTACACTGCACCTTAGAGACTGCTGCCCTATGAACATAGTAATTGAACACTGGTCACTTTAATTATGCTTACAAACTGTTTTACCCACTTTACATGTATATGCTGTATTGTACTCATGGCTCATCCTATATAACGACTATTTCTATTCACATGCAAAACCACACCATTCACACATACTGACATACAGTTGAAGTCGGAAGTTTACATACACCTTAGCAAAATACATTTAAACTCATTTTTTCACAATTCCTGACTTTTAATCCTAGTAAAAATTCCCTGTTTTAGGTCAGTTAGGATCCCCAATTTATTTTAAGAATGTGAAATGTGAGAATAATAGTAGAGAGAATTATTTATCTCAGCTTTTATTTATTTCACCACATTCCCAGTGGGTCAGAAGTTTACATACACTCAATTAGTATTTGGTAGCATTGCCTTTAAATTGTTTAACTTGGGTCAAACGTTTCAGGTAGCCTTCCACAAGCTTCCCACAATACGTTGGGTGCATTTTGTCCCATTCCTCCTGACAGAGCTGGTGTAACTGAGTCAGGTTTGTAGGCCTCCTTGCTCGCACACGCTTTTTCAGTTCTGCCCACACATTGTCTATAGGATGAGGTCAGGGCTTTGTGATGGCCACTCCAATACCTTGACTTTGTTGTCCTTAAGCCATTTTGCCACAACTTTGGAAGTATGCTTTGGGTCATTGTCCATTTGGAAGACCCATTGCAACCAAGCTTTAACTTCCTGACTGATGTCTTGAGATGTAGCTTCAATATATCCACCTAATTTTCCATCCTCATGATGCCATCTATTTGTGAAGTGCACCAGTCCCTCCTGCAGCAAAGCACCACCACAACATGATGCTGCCACCCCCATGCTTCACGGTTGAGATGATGTTCTTCGGCTTGCAAGCCTCCCCCTTTTTCCTCCAAACATAACGATGGTCATTATGGCCAAACAGTTCTATTTTGTTTCATCAGACCAGAGGACATTTCTCCAAAAAGTACAATCTTTGTGCAGTTGCAAACCGTAGACTGGCTTTTTTATGGCGGTTTTGGAGCAGTGGCTTCTTCCTTGTTGAGCGGCCTTTCAAATTATGTCGACATAGGACTCGTTTTACTGTCGATATAGATACTTTTGTACCTGTTTCCTCCAGCATCTTCACAGGGTCCTTTGCTGTTGTTCTGGGATTGATTTGCACTTTTCGCACCAAAGTACGTTCATCTCTAGGAGACAGAACGCGTCTCCTTCCTGATCGGTATGACGGCTGCATGGTCCCATGGTGTTTATACTTGCGTACTATTGTTTGTACAGATGAACGTGGTACCTTCAGGCGTTTGGAAATTGCTCCCAAGGATGAACCAGACTTGTGGAGGTCTACAATTTTTTTCTGAGGCTTTGGCAGATTTCTTTTGATTTTCCCATGATGTCAAGAAAAGAGGCACTGAGTTTGAAGGTAGGCCTTGAAATACATCCACAGGTACACCTCAAATTGACTCAAATTATGTCAATCAGCCTATCAGAAGCTTCTAAAGCCATGACATACTTTTCTGGAATTTTCCAAGCTGTTTAAAGGCACAGTCAACTTCGTGTATGTAAACTTCGGACCCACTGGAATTGTGATACAGTGAATTAAAGTGAAATAATCTGTCTGTAAACAATTGTTGGAAAAATTACTTGTGTCATGCACAAAGTAGATGTCCTAACCGACTTGCCAAAACTTTAGTTTGTTAACAATACATTTGTGGAGTGGTTGAAAAACTAGTTTTAATGACTCCAACCTAAGTGTATGTGTCACGTTCTGACCTTAGTTCCTTTTTGATGTCTTTATTTTGGTTTGGTCAGGGCGTGAGTTGGGGTGGGCATTCTATGTTCTATATTCTATGTTTTGTTCTATGTGTTGTATTTCTGTGTTTGGCCTAGTATGGTTCCCAATCAGAGGCAGCTGTCAATCGTTGTCTCTGATTGAGAATCATACTTAGGTAGCCTGTTCCCACCTGTGGTTGTGGGTAGTTGTTTCCTGTTTTTGTGTTTGTTTCACCATTCAGGACTGTTTTGATTTTTGTTGTCATTCACTTTGTTATTTTTGTCTTTTTCCCGTGTTCAGTTAATAAATTTAACATGGACACTTATCACGCTGCATTTTGGTCCAATCCTTCATATTCCTCATTGGAAGAAGAAGAAAATCGTTACAGTATGTAAACCTCCGACTTCAACTGTATATTTTATTTATATTCCGGACTCAGGTCCAGAAAGCTTATTTAATGCAATTCTATACATTTTTCTATGGGGTTTTGTACTGTGTATTGATATACTTTATTTTTGACATAGCTCATTCTAATATTTCTACTACTGTGCATTGCATTTCTTAATTTCTTTCTTATTACATTTTTGATTATGTGTGTATTATTTTGCATTGCTCTGTATTACTGCACTGTTGAAGATAAAAACAAAAGCATTTGGCTGTACCTGCAATAACATCTGCAAATCAGTGTACACGACCAATAGACATTGATTTGAGTATAGTGCTCTAGCTCCAGAACAGCGGGACATTTTTTTGACCACTATGCCGAGCCATACAAACACCATTTTCACATCATACAACCAGATAACATGACCGCATACAGCAGGTAATAACACACAACAATGAAAATGATAAAATGTATGCATTGAGTTAAATTGTAAAAAAAATAATTCCTAATAAATAATAAAGAAACTGATTAGTTGGCATAGGGCCAATACCATGAGCTCATATTGAGGCCCAATAAAGGCAAACCATCCAAAGGGTGGGCTTATTTCAGGCCACGTGCGAGCTGCCTTCACCAGAAATGAGCTGCCCACTCTGGACCAATGCCTTGGGGCCAATATGGAGTCGATTAGCAAAGTCGCATTGCCCTGATGTGGGCAGCCTATATTCTACATTTTAGTCATTTAGCAGACGTTCTTAGCCAGAGCGACTTACAGTAGTGAATGCATAAATGTTTCATACTAGAATCAAACCCACAACCCTAGCATTGCAAGTGCCATGATTTATCAACTGAGCCTACATGGGGCCAATATTTTAGCTTGCATTGGACCCACATTGTGCCAATGTGGGCATGTTTGCTGGGTACATACCTGTGTTCCTCTCTGATCGAGGGATGATGCTGACTGTGGAAGACTTGGACTTTGGAGTTTTAAAAGAAAGAACAACATAATCTTGATTATCCATGCACACATGTATTTAAACTTCGTAAATTATTCAAATCAATTGATTAAGGGGTTTTAGGTTGAAATCTTAGACCTTAGGATACTTGAGCATGTCATACATGCATGTTTGTATTCTTATCAAAGTTCTTCACTGTTTGGTTGTCAGTCTCTTCACAGACACATCCCATACAAAGCACCCAGGATAGAGGGGCTCAGTGAATGAGGTCTGGACTTTGTTGATTTGGGTCAGAGTTCCTACACTGTGGTCCAGGTACACCACTAATGCTATTGAGGAGCAGGGGACAGATGGGCCTAAGGTAGTAGTCTTCGTATTATTGTGCCAGAAAGCCCAGCCACTGGCATGACTCTCCAATGACCCAGAATGATTCAGACAGACCCTCTACACAGCACCTGGGGGTGAGTGGTAAATCTGTGTGGGTGACGAGGAACATATTTGGCCATACATCTCCAAGTCACCTTTCTGTCCCCCTCAGACAGATGCATGTTTTTATTAGTGACACCTCTAGCACTGAGATGCAGGGCCTTAGACTGCTGCGCCACTCGGGAGCCCATGGGTTGGGGGAAATTGTTTGGTCCCCACAAAGAGAGTAAAACAAACGTGTGTGTATGCTATAAATACCAGAGATGCCAGGCCAATGTGAGTGCTGCTAGCCTCTGCCTTACCTCCTACACACACACTCTGCGGCTTCCTGGTCTTGGGTTCAGTCATTGTCTTGATAGAATCAATAGATGTTTCCATTTTGGTGCTCACACTTCCAGAATGACTGAGCAGCAGAGTATCAGCAATAGGTTTTGTTTCTCTAGAAGTGTTGGTGTTTATAAGAGGGGATATTTCATGGTTCAGTGTGTGCTCTGTGCCTTTGGGTGGTGTTAGATAGAGGCCGAGGAAGATATCTGGCCCAATCCCAAATAGATCCCCAGACCCTATGCACTTGTAGCCTATCAGAGGGCAAGTTGGAACTATTACCAAATTGCTTACACCTGTCAAATCCTCAGATCTTTACAAGTGCATAGGGTGTAGGGTCTATGGGTCGATTTGGGATTGGACCAGAGAGTCACTGACATGCTCACTGATGGGTATTCAAATCTTACTCTACCCAAATTTGCTTGTGTAATTTTATATACGTGTGTGTGTGTGTGTGTGTGTGTGTGTGTGTGTGTGTGTGTGTGTGTGTGTGTGTGTGTGTGTGTGTGTGTGTGTGTGTGTGCAGTGAGTGACTCATAAACTCATCTCCTCTCCTAATCAGAATAACCTAAAACCTTTCTGTGTTTTTTACAGGTTCCTTCCATCCACTAAGCAGTTTGATACTAGGTCACATGAACCATGACTCCCACTGGGCACTGGAGAGCACTTGGCGCAGGGTGATAAAGAAGGCTATAGTCACTATGTCTGGCACATGCTCACACACACATCCTCACTCAAATGGGAATAAGCACACACACACATACGCATGTACAGATTTTAGACTGCACATACACACACACACTCGCTGATAGTCTGTCTGAGTTGGGCATGACTCACCTCCTCTCTACCTGGAGTACTGCCAACCCTCTCCAGCCTCTCCCCCCTTCATCTGTGTGAGCCCTTCAATTCACTCTAGCACCACCATAGAGCATTTCAATAATTACAATTAACTTTAATCACTAGTCTAACGCTTAGGTGTAGGGACTGCAGCATGTTACTTAACACTTAATACATTGATTTATTGCATTGAGCCTGCTGTGAATGGGCTTTCTATGGTGAGTGAAAAAAAATGCATTCAGGTTTTTTCAGCATAGACCTACATCTCAAAAACAATGGTTGAGAGAGGTTAGCTTTATAATGACAAGCGCAAATTCTCCTCGCAGTGCTGAAATCTGAGAAGTATAGCATCTGAGGCATCAGCTGTGGTCTCAACATAATGACAGAATTAGAGGAAATTGGGGAAATTATACATTCCTATCATAGAAGAGCAGTAAATCAGAGAGGATCCACTCAAAGGACTATCCTCTCTTTCTCTTGCTGTCTTCATTTCTCTCTCGTTCTCTCTCTCTCGCCTTCCCTCCCTCTCTCCCTAATCCATATTGGCCTCCAGAGACACATGTTTCGAGACTCCTACACATCGCCCCACCCTCGTCACCACCACTATACATCCACCTCCACAATCAGTGTGTGGACAAACCCAGAATAACAATGTGATCTTATTTTACCTCTTAAAGGCACAGGGCCATTGCGTCAGGAGCTGCTATTTCAGCTTTCTCTCTGAATGTTTTCAACATAGGTAGATGTATTCTTCTCTTCTGGTAGGCGTGGTCAGTGTTATACTGCTTTAAAAGGGAAGTGAATGTGAAAGGCTTGCTATTTATGTGGTTGGGGCTAGTACTTTTGTTAGGTACAGTGACTTCTGATTGCACAACATATCAAAGCAAATCTTTAAAATTATATATCATAGTGCCACAAAATCCCATTGTCCATTGCTGTCCTATTTTAGCAGAGGTATTGCTTTGCTCTGCTTGTCAGTTTTGGGCTTGGCAAGGGTGCTCAGAACCAGGGCAGACATCTGTGTTGTTTTTCCTAACCACCGTGCTGCTACATCTGCATTGCTTGCGGTTTGGGGTTTTAGGCTGGGTTTCTGTATAGCACTTTGTGACATCTGATGATGTAAAAAGGGCTTCATAAATACATTTAATGGATTGTTTTGTGGGATAATCATATGAGATAAACAACATGCCATGGCAGCCAAGGCTGAACACATCTAGGCTCACACTGCCTCTGAAATGCTGCATCCATAGAATAGCAATCAACATCTAACAGAGAGCCCACTGCCAGGGCACAGCAATATCTGCTGCAGTCAATGAACCTCTGTGGAAGCACTGGTCCAGCCAGCACTATGAGAAGGCAGGTGCCATCCGGCCATCAAAACATGCACTTACAGCGTCCCCCTCTGTCTGATTGTATGTTAGCGCAGCTTTACTTGAATTAAATAATATGTTGACCTCATCTGCATTACATAGGCTACCATTAATTGAGGTTGCACAGACACACATACTAGACAAGTTTAAATGTGCACGTTTTTTTGGCATTCCTTACTCTTCTCTCACATAATTTGAATTATTAGTAATGGTTTGAGGCCCTGAGTGAATAATGGGACATTGTAAACCGGAGAAAGGGAGAGAGAGAGAGAGATGGCGGTGGCCCGCACATCTGTCATCCAGTTGGGTGGAAAGGATGGCTTTTTGCTTAGAGAGAATATGAGGAGGCGGTGAGGCAGTCAGCGCTGGGTGGAAAACTGTGGTAACGAACAGGAAGCCGCAGAGCGTTTGTGTGTAGGAGGTAAGGCAGAGGATAGCAGCACTCACGTTGGCCTGTTAGCTCTGGTATTTATAGCCTGGCTGTGGTCGGCACCAATATGCTCCTCTGTCTTGTCTAGTGCAAGAACAGCAACATCAGAGGGGCTGCAAAAATGTAAATCTGTTCAGACCGGTCTGGTGTATAGGAATTTTGAATGGAAAACCTTTGGTATGTATACTTAATGTAGCCTATGTACAGTAGTTTTGGTTGATCAGAAAACATCCCAATCCAGACACCAGCGCAGCGAATTTGGGAGTACAGTGGCCATTTGCTGCCATTGAAAACGATGCAGATGTCCTATATTGGGTTAATAATCTTTGCACGAACTCTGCAAGTGTCAGTCCAAATCTTTCACCAAGTGTAGTCGGAATATCATGAAATAATACCACACATGAAAATACAGTATACCTAGCCTACCCACACTTGTTTTATTTTATTTGGCCTCCCTGTCCACTACGATGCTTTACCGCCGTCAGGTGGACTGCGCAAAAACTACTCGCGGCATGCACACCGTTCTTACTTTACCTCAGTGATGCGCACGCCCCTTTTGCTATTTATTCATGACTCACGCAGATGCTCATATATTGGAGCCATTTTGACATCTTTCTCAGACGACTCCAAACCACACAAAGGTAACTGTTTACTCAACCAATTCTAATCATTACCGGGTAAATGTACCACAATGCCTTTTAATTTCTTATGGAAAATAATTGACTTTGACCATTTACTTTCTAATCAACGTTCGCTTTGCGATTTGGCAAGCAAACGTGTTCATGTCGGTGAAGGAATTGAAGCGATTATAACGTTAAAGAGCTAGCGTTAGCCATGATTATTCCTTAGGCCCCCGTCATGTGTAACTTTACTCGGTATGCAACGTTATTCTATTTCTAGTGCCAATGTTTACATGTTTTTTCACGTTATTTGCCGTTACAACTGGGTTGTATTTCTAAGCCAAATTCGGTCTAGTAACTTGCTAACAACGTCGTTGGTAACGTTATTTACCTACAAAATGGCCGTCCGCTAATGCACGTTTCACTAGTTAACATTAACCGTTAATTAACTAAAGTAGCTAGATATCTTTTGGACGTCGGCGTGGCAACATGTTATTTTACTGCCGCTGTTTAGTTAACGTAAACGAATTACCAGATAATACGCTAGCTGACGTTGCAGGTTAGTCCAAATCTGGGCCAGGTCGTGTTTACTGTGTGGATTGAAATGGCTAATGTGACTCGTTTATCGTTAGTTCGCCTGCTAACGCGTAGCTAGTTTGCAATCCTTTGTGTGCTGCCTGTTTTTTGGCTAGCGCCTCTCTAGCTAACATCAGCTCAAGGTTATGGTGGGTACTTGCCTGTTTGGTTAGTCGCCATGGTTGATAATTTTACCACAGATTCCCAGGTAACTAGTTAATTTAGCTAACGTTAGTAAATTGGCCTGCTAAATTATAGCGAGTGCATGACGTTAGGTAACTTTATTGCACTGGTTAAAACACGGCTGCTGCACGCATTTGAAAACTAATGGTGGAAGAAAATTGCCTTATCGCCTAAAATGTATGGCTTCATAGCAATTAGCGCTTCTGGTGCCATCCTTATGTGAAATTGTTTTTCTCACAATTGTTTTTCCTTCAGTTCTTAAAACAGTGAATGTCTTCTAAACAGTATGTGTAGGCCAGGCGCTTATAATTTTTTTTTATCTCTAGATAATAAAGATGTCTGACGAAGGAAAGCTTTTTGTTGGAGGATTGTGTTTTGACACGGATGAAACTTCACTGGAAGAGGCGTTTTCCAAGTATGGCAACATTGCTAAAGGTATGTTGCATCTCCAGGACCCGGTTAGCAGTTTGGCAATGTTGCTTGTGTCGCCTCAAGTGGGCTTCGGCCATATGGGTGGTTGATTTTATTTTTATTTTTTTAATTCCCCCCGCAGTTGATGTTGTAAGAGACCGAGAGACTCGGAGGTCCAGGGGGTTCGGCTTTGTGACTTTTGAAAACCCTGAAGATGCCAAAGACGCAATGGCTGCAATGAATGGCAAGGTGAGGGGATTCTTTCCACGGACACATGCAGATCTTCGACTGATATAAATCACTGGTATTAACTTCTACCCCCCCTCCTTCAGTCTGTTGATGGCAGGATGATCCGTGTGGATGAAGCTGGCAAGTCGGGAGGAAGATCTGACCGTGGTGGTGGCTTCAGGGGGGGTTCTGGTGGCTTCAGGGGGGGTTCTGGTGGCTTCAGAGGAGGCAGAGGAAGAGGTGGGCATGGTTATTTAGGAGGAGCTAAGGGCTGGCATTGCGAAGTGGTTAGCTTCCGTTTGCTCTAAGTCACACCCCTCTTTTTATTTTACCTTGCTCCAAACTGAAGGGCCTTTGACTGAAATGTTCTTATTTTTGACGTAGGTGGTGGCTATGGTGGTGGAGACAGAAGCTATGGTGGAGACAGAAGCTATGGTGGTGACAGAAGCTATGGTGGAGGAGACAGAAGCTATGGGGGAGAGAGAAGCTATGGAGGTGACAGAAGCTATGGTGGTGGAGGAGACAGAAGCTATGGTGGTAGCTACAGGAGTGGTGGAGGATACTCCTCTGGGGGTGGCAGCGGAGGTTACAGAGAGGCCAGGTAAGACTTAATTTAATGTTTTTATTTTCTCTAACGTGTTGACTTTCAAGTGATCGGTCAGCTGGTTTTAGTAACATTAATAGGCTTTTAGCTTCATATGTTGTCTTTCTAGGATAATCATGTACTTTTCCTTGGTTTCCGTTAACCAGCATTCATATGTGCACATTTTTAGGAGTGGTGGTGAAAGTGGTTATGGTGGCCGCTCTGGGGGATCCTACAGAGACAGCTATGACAGCTATGGTACGTTTGATGTAGCCTGATGTTGGTATGGACTAGAAATGTTTAGTACGGACTGGACATGATTGCATAGACTCCCAGAATGGCCCTGTAAGACTTGTTGCTCAGTATCCGAAAGCCTGTGCCCTCTTGGATTAGCATGTTAAAATACCCAGGTCTGCTCAAAAATCCAGCTCTGCCACCCACCCAGAAGCAGAAAGACATTTCAATATTTTTTTCCACTGAGTCAGTTTTCTTTTGAAGAGGCATAAGTTCACATCCAATGCCCCTTGCCCTGATGCTTTACTGTTGCAATGAGAACCTTATGAGAACTGTGGCACAAAATATGAATAGGTTCTAGTCTACTGTGTGAGAAATGTCCGAATGCTGCAGTGCCTTTACACTTGTGGCTTCTTCTTGTCCTCAGCTACACACGAGTAAAAACAAAAACAAACTTCCTGATTGCAAGATCGTCCCTTCGCTGGCTGTTTTTTAAAAGATGCGCTCTTCGAAGACACTTTTTTTCTTCTGTTTGTGATATCTGGTTCTAGTGTTTTCTTTAACAATCTTGGCAGTATCTTTAGATTTTTTTGTGTTGTGTTCTACAGGATCTGTCATGGCAGTAATCCTGTAGCGTTTAATTTAATTATTGTAAGCCTTGACGCTCACTAAGGATCTTAATACCTTAAGTTCAGTATGCCCTTCTGGTGTTGCAGGAAGGGTCGACACAGGGAGAATCAAATTTGATAATTAATGGCTTTATTTGCAATGAAACCTGTTTCCACCGTTGACTCGTTATCTGTTCAACACAGCCTGATAGCTTCTACGACAAATTCAGTCTTGACCATGTTCCTGCTCAATCGGAAGACTCAAATATCAGTAGTAAAATGTTTCCATTTAAGCTTATTTTCACTGCCGTTGTGAATTCTGGACTTAAAAAAAAATCTGTGAAATTTACACTAGAAGCTTGACAAGCTGTGGTGTGCTCCTTCAGTTCTGTAATGCATTCCTTTAGTGTAACAAGGTAGGAATGCAGTGGGAGCACTGGTTTCCAGCAGACCACCTTGATATTGCTAAAGATTTGTAAATACTCAGTATCCAAAGAGTGAATGACTTTGACTGGCGAAAAGATTTCATTGAAAGGTATACTAGGTGTTTGCAGCCTTCTGCAGTTGGCCTAAGGTACTTTGCTCTTCTCAAACGTGCATAATGATGGACTCAACATTCACGATCACTCAATGTTACTACAAGGATATGTGCTCTCTGTTCTGTGTACAAACACCCCTACTTTTTTTGTATATCCTGGCTTCATGAAGCCTATTAAACAATCCGTTGAAAATGCTCTGATTTCTTGTGCCTTCAAAGAACTTAAGCCTGTTCACACTAAGCCAGCTGAATGTTATGCAATGCGAGTCTGGTAGGGAGAGATGTCGTAAGTGGGTTGAGAGAAATGATAGCATAGTCTCAGCTGGAAAGGGTATTCTGAAAGGTGGGATCTCATTTTGGAAGGGTGGCTGAATTAATACTCAGAAGATGCTAAAAGATCTAACCTGAAGCTAGTCATTGTGCGGGGTTGGGGGGCCTGGGTGTGTTGCAAGCAGAATAGAAATGAAATGTCATCCTGGTGCTGGCACTGGTTCTTTTATAATGCTTCATTGCGCCCAAGAGCTCTACTATCGTTTTGGAACTCAACAAAGTCCTTGGAGAATGAAGTGTTGTGCCTACCGACACGTGAATCCGCTCTGGTGAATGCTGCTCTTGGCTAGTTCATAAGTGGAAATAGGCCAGTAATGTGAGGTAAAGACTTTTGCTCTCCTGTTCGCATCCCTCAAAGTTCTCATTTTGATGTCCATCTTAACTGCCTTCAACTTTACCCAACTACCGCTGTCACTTCCTCAGGCCCTAGCCGTTACTGTTCAGAACCCTGAGTTGCATGAGTACGTCCAGTAGCGTATCCTGTTTTTTTTGTTGAATTTTCACCCTGTCCCCATAGACCATTGGGACTACTAGACTCTGAAAATGACCATTGAGCTTTTGAAAATTCCATAAGTTGTCATGGCTCAAGTATCCCTAGTGTAAAACAAGATTCTCCCAGTTTTGATCTGTGAAACTACAAGTACTGTTCTCCCAGTGATTGCAAAAGATGTCTTCATCTTAAAGGTAGACTCAGCAAAATGATGTTGTCACAAGCAGAAGTGCAGACATTGATTGGGACGCAAGAGACTACTTGGTCACACAATATCTGTGCACAGGTTCGCTTCACAGCGTTTTAGCCAGGGCACCAAAACAGTGAAGTTGTTGCGCCTTGTGCTTCAATGCGTCTAGTAGTTGTGGAAATTGACCCACTATGCTGTTCACTTTCTGCATGTGAGTCATATCGCTGAATCTACCTAAATTCTAGACAGCTATCACCTTTCTACTTTTACTTGTCAAGTTTATCACTATGTAATTTGTTTTGTGTAAACATCTTAACGTTCAATCAACTTTGATAGGATAAACACTGTCTAATGCTGGAAGTTGATGCTGTTTAGCACATCTGTAGTTCATGTTGATCATGATAAGCAAATGCATGTCATATTCTTGCCCTCAAAAGCTGTACTCAACTAATTAGTCTTTTTACTCGATCAGGTTAAACTAAGCGTTGGATGTGAAAGCCTGCTTTAACACGGGGTTGGACTTCGACGCTGACTGTTTCGTTCCAGTGCTTCCTTGGAGGTGGGTATTTTCTCATGGGCCCTGTTTGCGGTCCCCTTAAATGATATATTCACTGATCTGACACATTTTATTGTCGAAGGCAGTGTTGTGGAGCCCTGCTTTTTACCTGTCCTCTAGTCAGATAAGATCAGGTATCACTCAAGGAAGGGTTAATATTTACAGTATACAACCAGTGCATGTTTTAAATTGGCTTGGAAGGCTACGGTCCCACTCAAATACATGAACACTGAAATCGTATACGACCTACATTGTCTGTTTGTCTATCAATGGTACAAGTCAACTTTTGGACGTGTTCAGAAGAGTTGCATCCGTCAAAGGATGGACAGGTTTTTTTTTTGTCAATCCCAGTGTCTACGACCTTGTGGGAACTCCCTACAGAATATGCTTACACCAATCCAATGCTTTTAAATGTGGGGAGAAGTACACACTTGGTGAGAATTGGGGATGCATGCTGTTCTGACTATTAACAGTAGCGTATGGTACAACTGACTTGAGTGCACTGCTAGAATTGTAAACTCATCTGTCATTTTACTGTATTTCTTCTGACTAATTGTAACTTTATTCCAGGTTCACCACAGGATGGTTTGCCCTGAAACGGCTCCTTGGAAAATCGTCACCAGGAGATATCTTTAAGACTGAACTAGAGATGTGCTGCTGAACTGGACTTGTCGTTTAGTCAAGACCTGCCTTGGAATGGGAGTGCATATCTGAACCAGGTTTTATATATCCATGATGTTTACCAAACTGGTTGTCATTCTGGCGTGCCAATGCAGCACCTGTATTACCAGTATACACTTTATTTTTTATTTGTATTTTTTTCTGAAGTACTCAAATGAACGTCTTGGAAATGGAGTGGATTAAATCTATTTTTCATATCTCTTGCACATTTTATAGGACATTCTTGTAATGTCTATTTTAGTTGTAGTACAGTGCACCCAAGAACATATATTTCTGATGGTAAATAGACTTTTCATTCAGGACTACTCATTGGAGTCGGTGCATGTATTGATCCAAATATGGGCAAATGTACAGACAGCTGGCTGTAGTTGAACCTCCAACGTAACAAATTTACTTTTATTTATTTTATCTGAAAAATGTACTTAAAAATAAAATCTGAAATGCTATTCCTTGAGCCGTGGAGGGTTTTATCTGCTTAATATTCATAAGTTGGGCGTAACTGCAAGGGACGCATCAATACATATACCGGGAGGCCCCGCATCTCATTCATTCCCATCTGCTGCAGGTCGGTCGCAAGAGATTCTCTGTTTTGTCGGAGGTAAGCTATTGTAATAACCGTTTTCATAAATGTTTGTGTTCGTAAACGTATTTTATTTAATTCGGGACAGGAGCTACCAAGATTGTGGCAGGCTAAATGAGTGTGACATCACCCAAGGAGGAGTCTGAAGGTGGCTCAAGATGCAGCTAACTAGCGAGCAGGTAGCCAACGATAACATCCTCATGATACTAAATTGTGTTCGATGTCTGAATTAATGGACAATTATATTGTGGTGTGCAGAACAGACCAACGTTCTTGCATTCGCCATAATGCCTATGCCCACATTTTACTATACAAGCGAGCGTGCTCAGTAACGTTATTCGATGCAATGACGCAGTGATAGCTGGCTAGTCGGGGGCCATTAGCACTATCATAAATGGCGCCGTTGTGGTTGTTGGACAATGTTGAACAAAGGGAGGTGCACATCTAGGCCTGGGACATGAGGGGGCGGGGAAGACGATGTCGCTTACTGATTTGTACTAAAAACGGAACTGAATCGCTCGCACGCACTCATCTGCTTGTGGAGCGAGGACCGCTTTTTGTTGCGAAAACGCAAATTTCAATGGCTAGCTACGGTAGCGTTATATTGGTAAAGAGGACGAGAAGGCAGCGCTAGCTACCAGGGGGCAGGATGGTCTTGGGCCTTTATGAGCTAAGCCCCCCCCATACGCATTTGTTCTTCACTCGCTGGCACTTGACTGGTTTTTATTAAACTTGCTAGGTTACTTTCATTTTGGTAATACAACATACTTGGCATTGAGTAGAATCAAGCCAAACAACTGTTAAAAATAATTTTGTTATTGCGTGTGTAAATGCACCATTGCAAGAATAGAACATGAACAGAGGGTTGCATCCAATAATAACCTGCTATCCAGTGGCGTAGGCACTGCCAGGCCCACCTAATCAGATTTAGCTAAACAAAAATCTCAGCCTCCAGCCCGGCTGCTAACAGTTCATTGCAAATAAATCATTGCAACCATAATAAACATGTTATTTCTTCCCTTCTGCAGTGGTGAAAAGGAAGGATGTCTGACGAGGGGAAGCTTTTTGTGGGTGGCCTCAGCTTTGACACTAATGAACAGTCATTAGAAGATGTATTCTCCAAATATGGGCAAATATCTGAAGGTAAGCAACTAACTGTTGGATATTGGGTGCAATGTAAAAAAATATATATATATTAAAAAAAAAAAAAAAATGTATCTGGTGGTCCACTATTTGAACATGCTTTGAATGATACACGTCTTGCAAGGTTGCCTTGTGTCTCTATAGTCTTTAAATAAAATGTCTGTCTAGTTGTTGTAATTAAAGACAGAGAAACTCAGAGGTCCAGGGGCTTTGGTTTCGTCACCTTCGAGAACCCAGATGAGGCCAAGGATGCTATGCTGGCCATGAACGGCAAGGTGACAATTAAACCTAAACTCCGCCCTGAAACACAACTCTGTTTTGACTGTGCAATGACGATATTAATGTTGTATTCTATATTTTATCTCTCCCAACCTTTTCTGTGTCAGTCTCTTGATGGCAGACAGATCCGTGTCGACCAGGCTGGCAAATCTGGCGGTGGTGGCAGGTCCGGAGGCGGATTCCGAGGGGGCTCTTCAGGCGGCAGAGGAGGTGGAGGAGGATACTTCCGTGGAGGCAGAGGTGGTGGTGGTGGAAGAGGTGGGCGTGGCTTCTCACGAGGCAAGTTTGTTGTTTTCTATCCTACAGCATCCTGACTTTGAGTGTTCCTCCCTCGTTTGCCTTGGAGTGACTGACACCCCAGTCCCAACCCTACAAAGATGTCCTCACACCTGCGCTAGCCTGGGATTCTGTGGCTTGCAGAACTAACCAGAAGTAGTCAGTGCGTATGCGTGCACCCCGTGCTCTGACCCTCCCTTCTGGTCCCTCATTCTTAATAACCACTCCTACGTTCCCATGTCTTTTTGTTTTGCAGTGACTGTTGCTGTTGACTAGTAGCTGTAGAGGTTTGATTGAGACATCTGTTGGGCTACTGATAGCATGCCCAAACTGAAGAGTGGTGTTCGATATTCTCTTATCAACACATTTAACCATAAGATGAGTGCATGGCTGCTTTTAGCATTCCTTTGAGTCAGCTGTTAACCACAAGTTATATTACAGGTGGTGGAGACCGGGGATATGGTGGTGGACGTTACGACAACAGAAGTGGAGGCTCATACGGATCAGAAAGAGGCTACTACAACAAAGACAGGTGAATAGTGATACCACCTCAGCTACATAAAGTCACATTTGCATATGTATAGCTACTATATGTTAGGCAATTGATAGAATTTGGGAAGACAAAGGAAAGCTGAAGGGTATAGATCCTATAGGTAAATCACAATGCATTTTAAGAAGCTATGTGCCCATTTTGACAGTAGGCAAGCACTTTTAGGAAGACCATTTTGAATTTAATGTTAATCAACTTGCTTCTGCTCATCCAATTCTTGTTTACTGATGTACATTTCTTCTTCTGTCCACAGAGCGCAAGGAGGAGGATATGGAGATCGTTCAGGAGGTTCGTACAGAGACAGCTACGATAGCTATGGTGAGGCTTCTTATAAGCTTACACAAGTGTAGAGAGTCAGGATAGGCAGCCAATCTGGTGCCTGGACAGCAACATCCCTGAAAGCTACCATAGATTTGGAATCGGCCAATCAACACCAGAGCCGAGGCAGGTTCTTGCCCTGTATAGCAGCTGGATGGGCTCCTCTCAGAGCGGGTTTGCCCCCTATGGTCTTGGACCAACTGATGGATGAAAAGATCAGTGAAATTAGTCATTTTCTCAATGCATGAGGCCTTTAGTCATGTGTAATGGAGAAATGGGTTCCCTATTCCCATTCTTTCCTGACCATATTGAGAAATACACCCTCCCAAGTTACACTTTTGGTGTTTCACAATATGTGGTACATAATTCATCTTCAAGAATAAAGAGAAGTTGCAAATGAACCTAGTGGTGGACACTAGGTATTTCCTACAAACGAATGCCCTACCAGGTTAGTATTGGAAAATAGGAGTCATTTGGTGTTAACGGTATGTGGTATAGGAAAGACTCAATATACCACTTCAGCTCAGCATCCATTCCTTTTTAGGGAGCATCAGTAGAAGAGAGGGTCTGCAGATGGGCCTTAGTGTACTTGTTTCCCTCCTTGTTGGAGAACCTGGGACCTCGTCATTAACCACTGGGCTTTCTCTTTGAACAGGCGGTGCTGTTGTCAGTGGCGCACAGTGAGGCTGACTCCTGTAGTTGAAATATGTTGAACTGAAGAAACAATATGTTGAAGGCCCAGTTTAGCACTGCAGAAAGCCAAGGTAGGCTGACCTCGGTCTGCAACTGTCTTGGCGTGAGCTGTCCTACAGGGGTCATAGCATTAGCTCTCTACTTCCTGCTTTTCTTGTCATAAGCTTTTTCTCTCTGTCTTGTAGCAGCTTTTTTGTAGAGGTGTATTTTCCTTTGCTTTTTTGCCTTGCAGTACAAGGATCTGCACACACTCACAATGGAGCCAGGTACCTTTCTTGTTGACGTCATTTGCATATAGTAGTAGCAGGATTGCCTTGTCTGTCTGCTCTGTAGTTTTGTTGTTGAAAGTTTTCTATCCATGGAATAAGCCGGCGTAATATTGCTTTCATCGAGCGGAGTTTGACTGCGCTTGCTAAATGGAAACAAAAAGGTTCTCAATCAGATGGCCTGCCTTCAGATAGAGTATTTGTCACAGAAAATGTAATTCACTCCAGCATAATTTGCTACCACCTCTAAGTATCTTCAAAAGGAATTAACGTTCAGTAGCAGCAGGGCCCCTTTCGAGAGATGAGCCCCCTACCATCCACAGAATCAAGGTAACCTGTGTGTCTTTCCAACTTCTCTGCAGGTGACGAGGGTGGCTGGTAGGACAGTGGCGTCCGGCGGCCCCATCCCGATGACGGCGGGCCTGGCCTGGTCCTAGCCCAGCGCCTGCTGCTCCGCGACACTTTAAATCTTCTTCTGAAACCCACCATGTAGATAAGAGCAGTCCTGGATAAGTGCGGGGAGGGCTGGCTTGCACTCCGAGCCACCCACCACCGGTCTGTTCCAAGTTTTTGTTTTTTACTTTCTGATCCTCCTTATTTGTTATTGAAAACCGCAGAGAACGAAATTTTCATTTACAGTTTTTGTGGGGAGCTCGAAAGAGCAAGGCTCATGTGCTGTAGGCCTTTGCCTCACTTTGGGCTGTGCACGGAAGAGGCACAAGCTGAGAGACAGGGAATGTATCTTGGATAGAGAATGGTAATGCTGTTGTAGTTTCAAAGCTCTGCTCTGTAACAAAGTACGAAAATGCTTGCACTTATTTTGGTTGATTTGATTGTGACTGCTTTGCCACCCATTAATGGTGATGAGTCTGAATGAGGGAAATGTACACAAAGGTCCGAAACCTTCCATCACTACCATCATGTTTGCACTGTTCTACCTGACAGAGGGAGGGATGGTGGAGACGTTCTCTAGTCCACTGGGCTTGTTAGGATCGCTGTGGGTTCCGGTAAATGAAGAGGGTCTGCTCAATTGTTTTCTGGATCACTGATCTGTTTGACTGACCTATCTATGGCAGGTTCTTGTCTAATTTATTTTGGTTTCTACTGAGAACGGTTTTTATTTTATTAGCTGCACATTTTGAATAAGGAGCTGTCACATGACAGTTGAGTACACAGCGGTGAATTAATGTGAAGCGGGCCAGTGCTTGAAGGTAACTACTACTTATGAGCTCTTTTCAACAAACCTACTTTTTATGAGGGTACAAATGGAGTGATTTCACAACTGTTCTCGTCATAGCATCAGATTGGTTTTGTATTTGATTTTTTTTTAAGCATTCTGTATCTTCATGGTTGTATTTTTCCTAAATAAAAAAACCTTTACAAATCTCTGGTGCTGGTTTTGATATAGGCCACATTACATAGGCATATCCATATTCTTTTCTCAGTTGCATGTGTTTCAAAAAGAGGTGACGTGATAGATATACATTTATGAGATGATATTGAAAGGAGTACCTGGGTAGAAATGATATTGTCTAAGGTACAGTCACACCTGCTAATGAATATAAATATAAGTCATGCTGGCTATTGGAACAGCCCCACATGATATCATTATTTTCTGGAAAGTCTGGTAATAAGTTGTGGATGAAACTACAGCTATAGGGTTCATAGGCCATGCCAGTATAAAACAATTCCAGCAGGGGGCTCTCTAAGGAGTATCCCGTCTACCCGTGGTCCGATCAAACCAATGACTCGCCAGTATTCAACAGATCTAGAGGACTGGCATGGCAGGACTGATATAATGTCTCAAAATGATGTAGGGTAGGGAGGGAGGGATGCTTTGCTATCATGCTGCATTAAACAATGGAACTACATAAAAACGCCAATTCATTACAGCCGGAAGTGACTTTTCATAGCAGTTTAGGAGAGCATTTTCTCTAACCCTTTTCCTAACCTTATTAATCTATTTATCCCAACTTTAACCTAATTATCCTAACCAGTTTTTAGGGAATCTCATATTTGACCTTCAGGTGTTTTCATCTCTTCTATTTGTCACAATATTAGTCATCTCAATAGTAGTCATCATGAGACATTCTTTCCTGTTGCCCTCCAAATACATTCCAGACTGTTTTAATGTATTTTACATGGACAGTATGTTATCCAGATGTGCACAAGGGGGCAGTCCTGTCTCAAAGATCTTTGGTGTGTTCAATGTATTTTACTATATATTTTCAATTTACTGCTCAATGAAATGAACCGTTTACCAGAACTATGATTGTTGCCTTACTGGTGAAGGGACAACTTGATAAAAGCACATCTTATCAGTTTGCGCAGATATTCACAAAATACATGTGTCCAATAACATCACCCTACTCTACTGTTTAATCCCACAGTAAATAATTGAAGATTTAAAACTGCTGCAGCACAGAACAGGACTTGAAAGCATTGTTTGACAGATGGAAATTCAGAGGTTTCAATTGTTACTGCATGTAGGAGCATAGATGGCTAATTTCCTGCAATTCTACACGTTTTTCCATGATTTATGTCTCATATTTTTTATTTTTTTATTTCACCTTTATTTAACCAGGTTGGCTAGTTGAGAACAAGTTCTCATTTGCAACTGCAACCTGGCCAAGATAAAGCATAGCAATTCGACACATACAACAACACAGAGTTACACATGGAATAAATAAAACATACAGTCAATAATACAGTAGAACAAAGAAAACAAAAAGTCTATATACAGTGAGTGCAAATTAGGTTTATGATTTATAATTAATGTCTGATATAAAAACACTCAACAAAGAGCTGCAGTTAATATCAGAATTGGTAGCAAGGTACAAGTTAGTCCTAAATATTTCAAAAACTAAAAGCATTGTATTTGGGACAAATCATTGGAAAAATATTGTAATGAATAATGTGAAAATTGAGCAAGTTGAGGTGACTTAACTGCTTGGAGTAACCCTGAATTGTAAACTGTCATGGTCAAAACATGTTAATACAGCATGTGGCTAAAATGGGGAGAAGTCTGTCCATAATAAAGCACTGCTCTGCCTTCTTAACAACACTATTAACAAGGTAGGTCCTACAGGCCCTAGTTTTGTCGCACCTGGACTACTGTTCAGTCGTGTGGTCAGGTGCCACAAAGAGGGACTTAGGAAAATTGCAATTGGCTCAGAACAGGGCAGCACGACTGGCCCTTAAATGTACATGGAGAGCTAACATGAATGAATAATATGCATATCAATCTCTCATGGCTCAAAGTGGAGAAGAGATTGACGTCATCACTACTTGTTTTTGTAAGAAGTGTTGACATGCTGAATGCACTGAGCTGTCTGTTTAAACTACTAGCACACAGCTCGGACACACATGCATACCCCACAAGACATGCCACCTGAGGTCTCTTCACAGTCTCAAAGTACAGAACAGACTATGGGAGGCGCACAGTACTACATAGAGCCATGACTACATGGAACTCTATTCCACATCAGGTAAATGAAGCAGTAGAATCAGATTTTAAAAAATATGAAAATACACCTTTTGGAACAGCAGGTACCGTGAAGAGACACACACAAGTACAGACACGCATATGCACACAAACGCTAGCACATGCACTCTACACACATGTACGTTGTAATATTGTTGTATTATACATTTTATATTGTAGATATGTAGTGGTGTAATAATGTTATATGAAGTACTGTTTTATCTTTTGTTTTGTGTAATGTAAGTGCCTTAATGTGTTTGGACCCCAGGAAGAGTAGCTGCTGCCTTGGCAACAGCTAATGGGGATCCCTAATAAATACACATACAAAAATGTGATATCTGTGTGAGAGTGACTAACAAATCAATGGGGGCCCCTGGAGGTCAGGGCCCCTGGGCATGCCCTACGTGCCCGGTCGGTAATTTGGTGATAAGGCCATCTACAAGGTTTAGATAGCTGGTAGCCTACCTTACCTAGCAATACAAATTGTTTAGCTAGCATGGGTTAATTGAATGACTGTTAGTGACTGACATAAAAAAACTGCTGATGCACAACCAAATTTCAAAATGGCACCTTGTGTATTCTACTTTTCAAACTCTCATCAGTAAGTTGAGACCCCCACTGAAAAAACAAACAAAAACAAAACAGCAAAAAAAGTATCCGTTATAGGAACATGCGGCTCTGGACAAAGACATTAACCAGCACTGGTAAATCAATCAGAAAGCATCATAAGCACATTAGGATTCTTCACAGTATCATAATCATGTTCTAGGCACCTGGTTGACCAAATGAACAAAATGTTTCTGGTCAGTGACATATCAATTCTTCATGGTGTCATTGATCCAGTCCAGGAAGTCAGGGATGCGCATGTAGATGTAGGTGTTGTTTCTAGTCTTGGTAGACACCACCCCATAGGCCACACCGTTACAGACTGATGAACCACCATAGTCTCCCTGGAAGTAACACACATAGACCACAATACCGAACAAATGAAAAGGTTGCCTGGCAACTCAAAGTGAATTCTTCCGCTGCTCTACGTTCACTACATACTTCAGTCTGAGACTTCCATAGTTGAAGTCGTTTGTGGTGACGTCAAAATTAGGAATGTTGTACAAAACAAAGTCATCAGCGATTGGTTTCTTAATCCTGGTCCTGGGGATCCAAAGGGGTGCACATTTTTGTGTTTGCCTCAGCACTACACACCTGATTCAAATCATCAAAGATGACGATGAGTTGATCATTTGAATCAGTTGTGTAGTGCTAGGGCAAAAACAAAGATGTGCACCCATTTGGTTCCCCAGGACCAGTATTAAGAAACACTGAATTTGAGTATCACAGCTAATTCCGAGTATTCAAAACACCTCTTTACCCACGTGTGTTTTAGCTCAACCCATCGTTTTCTAGGACCAATCAGAACGATTAGAATGTATTTGCGTTTTAGAAATCATCGGGGAGCTACTCATTGCGGAGTACCTCCCCGAGAACAAATTAACGTCTGTGTGCGTGGCGTAGCGTTTGGCCAAAGCAAGGAGTTTAGGTAGCCAGGCAAATGAAAAGGCACATTTCCTTTGGAATGATTCATGTCCTCAAACCAAAGCGAAATTATAATTTCCTTTCATTCCTCTCATGTTATTTCCCCTTTAACATTACATACTTTCAGACGCCACTTACCTGAGCAGGTCCATTTAGTCCTGATGAGCAGACTTGATGGTTCTCAGAGCAAAGTTGATTCTCATTCAGTGTCACATTGAGGTCCTGAAGCACAGGGGAGCCTTGCTTTAGATTCCTGATAGTGTGTCCCCAGCCTGACACCAGACATTCCTTGGGCACCTCCTCATCTTTTGTCAGCGGGAGGCCAATGGGGTCTCACACGGTCGGTGAAAACGGCAATCTCCTCCAGCTTTGAGGCAGAGAGAGCAGGTTTGTTGAATGTTACAACTTACATCCTTGGTTCTATAGTCTATTCAGCAAGCCTGGTAGTTAATTTAATGGTGGTTAACTGTTTTTTACCAATCAATTTCATACTTTGACATTGTAGTGACAATGTGCATGCACAATTTCACCTGTGTAGGTAAAAATAAAAACAATATGTGCAGCTTTAGGTCCTAGCATGGAGTTTTACCTTAAGTAGCATGATATCATTATTATATTCTTCATCATAATTTGGATGCGGAAATGCCTGTTTCACAAGCATTTCCTGACCTTCCTGACATTTCCTGACCTTAATGGATCTGTAACATACATGCAGACAGAGGCACAACGCAATGGAATATACTGTAGTCTTACACATATCTGCAACTGACCGTAGTGGACTAACTCAGACACTGATTGAAAACGTAATGTCAATCTACCGTATATCCTTTGATTCCCGCTTGGTTCAACATGTGCGCTGACATTTCCCTTACAGAAAAACCACATTAATTTCACGTGATCACATGTGAAGTGTTCCGAAAACACGTTTTCATGTAATCATGTGATCTTATGGGAAGTTAATGTGACAACATGTAAAGCAACATGTGATAACATGAAACTACACGTGAAAACATGTTGTCACGGATTCTTCCCGGTACTGCTGCTCCTTCTGTGCACCAGTTCCGGAGGTCTACGTCACCGGCCTCTAGGCGTCACTGAACTGTTTCATTACGCACACTTGATTACAATATTCCTGATTAGTAATTTTATATATGTGCCCTCTGTTCACCATTGTTTTGTTGGTTATTGTTCCCATGTCTGTTGGTCTGGGAGTACCTCTGCGTTGTTATTTCGGCTTTCATGCTGTGTGTATTGTGCATTTGTTATTACGGGTCTCGCCCCGTGTATTTATTAGAGGTTTTACCTCGCTCTTTGGTTTGGGTTACAGCTCAATATTTTTGGATACGTGTTTGTTTTGGGCTTCGTCCCCATGCCTATTCATGGCATGTTGTATATGTTGGGTGGTGTATTAACCCCCCCCCCCTTATTACTGTGCCTGTCTCCAATCATTTATTCAACATGACACACATAAAGTGTTCCAAAAACACGTTTCACATGATTTCATGTTTTTTCTGCAATATATCTTAATGGTGCATGACTACATTTATTGGTAGGTTCTCCATACTGCACCTTTTATCTCAGCCTTTGGTTATTAGAGGTCTTAGCCCTGGGCTAAGCTGTGTTTCACGTCTAAATGGTCCCGTGTGGCTCAGTTGGTAGAGCATGGCGCTTGCAACGCCAGGGTTGTGGGTTCGATTCCCACGGGGGGCCAGTACAAAAAAGTATGAATGTATGTACTTGTAAGTCGCTCTGGATAAGAGCGTCTGCTAAATGACTTAAATGTAAATGTAAATGCTCCAAAGGGGACGTTAGAAATACATTGTTAAAATGTGTAAATACAACATTAGGAAGAGCTATGTGAAGCATGGGGTAGGATAGCCCTAGGCTAAAAACAGTAAAGATATTCAAGTGTGAAAAACCTAGAGACATTGAAATGGTACCCTATTAAAATGTTGTTGGTGAGATTGCAGGAAAAATCCAATTGAAAGAGTAGTTTGACCAGCATGCATTCTAATTCTAGGCATAGAGCTATAAGGTAGTGAGTATCAAGGAGAAACAGTTGAAGCATTTATAGGGCAGATAATGGAGGCCAATGGGCTCCACACATATCGTGACAGTACCCCCCCCCCCCCCCCCCGACGCGCGGCTCCAGCAGCGCGTCGACACCGGCCTCGGGGACGACCCGGAGGGCGAGGTGCAGGGCGATCCGGATGGAGGCGGTGGAATTCTTTTAACATGGAAGGATCTAAAACGTCCTCCACCGGAACCCAGCATCTCTCCTCCGGCCCGTACCCCTCCCAGTCCACGAGGTACTGAAGGCCCCTCGCCCGACGTCTCGAATCCAAAATGGATCGAACAGAGTACGCCTGGACCCCCTCGATGTCAAGAGGAGGCGGAGGAACTTCACGCACTTCAGCCTCCTGGAGCGGGCCAGCCACCACCGGCCTGAGGAGAGACACATGGAACAAGGGGTTAATACGGTAATTAGTGGGCAGTTGTAACCTATAACATACCTCGTTCACTCTCCTCAGGACTTTAAACGGCCCCACAAACCGCGGACCCAGCTTCCGGCAGAGCAGGCGGAGGGGCAGGTTTCGGGTCGAGAGCCAGACCCTGTCCCCTGGTGTGAACACCGGGGCCTCACTGCGGCGACGGTCTGCGCCAATTTTCTGGCGCCTTATGGCGCGCTGAAGGTGGACGTGGGCTGCCTCCCAGGTTTCCTCAGCACGCCGAAACCAATTGTCCACCGCAGGAGCCTCGGTCTGGCTCTGATGCCAAGGAGCCAGAACCGGCTGATACCCTAATACACATTGAAAAGGAGTGAGGTTAGTGGAGGAGTGACGTAGCGAGTTCTGGGCCATCTCTGCCCAGGGCACGAACTTCGCCCACTCCCCCGGCCGGTCCTGGCAATAGGACCGCAAAAACCTGCCCACATCCTGGTTAACTCTCCACCTGCCCATTACTCTCGGGGTGAAAACCTGAGGTAAGACTAACCGAGATCCCCAGACGTTCCATGAACGCCTTCCAGACCCTTGATGTGAACTGGGGACCCCGATCAGACACTATATCCTCAGGCACCCCATAGTGCCGGAAAACGTGTGTAAACAGGGCCTCTGCAGTTTGTAAGGCCGTTGGGAGACCGGGCAAAGGGAGGAGACGACAGGACTTCGAAAACCGATCCACAACGACCAGGATCGTGGTGTAACCCTGTGAAGGTGGAAGATCAGTCAAAAAATCCACCGACAGGTGCAACCACGGCCGTTGAGGAACGGGTAAAGGTTGAAGCTTACCTCTGGGCAGGTGTCTAGGAGCCTTGCACTGGGCGCACACCGAGCAGGAGGAAACATAAATCCTCACGTCCTTGGCTAAAGTGGGCCACCAGTACCTCCCATCAAGACAGCGCATCGTCCGACCTATCCCAGGATGACCAGAGGAGGGTGACGTGTGAGCCCAATAGATCAATCGGTCGCGGACAGCAGACGGAACATACAGACGACCAGCTGGACACTCAGGAGGAGAGGGCTCTGCACGTGACGCCCGCTCAATGTCCGCGTCCAGCTCCCACACTACTGGCGCCACCAAACACGAAGCTGGGAGTATGGGAGTGGGATCCATGGACCGCTCCTCTGTGTCATACAGCCGAGACAATGCGTCTGCCTTGACGTTCTGGGAGCCTGGTCTGTAAGTAAGGGTAAACACAAAACGAGTGAAAAACATGGCCCACCTTGCCTGGCGAGGATTCAGTCTCTTCGCCTGCCGGATGTACTCCAGATTGCGGTGGTCAGTCCAGATGAGAAAAGGGTGTTTGGCCCCCTCAAGCCAATGCCTCCACGCCTTCAAGGCTTGCGACAGCTAACAGCTCCCGGTCCCCCACATCATAGTTTCGCTCCGCCGAGCTGAGTTTCTTCGAAAAGAAAGCACAGGGGCGAAGCTTCAGTGGCACACCCGAACGCTGAGAGAGCACTGCTCCTATCCCAGCTTCGGATGCGTCCACCTCCACTATGAATGGCAGAGAGGGATCCGGATGAGCCAACACAGGCACCGAGGTAAACAGAGTCTTCAGGTGTCCAAAAGCCCTGTTCGCCTCAGCCGACCACTGCAAGCGCACCGGGCCCCCCTTTAGCAGTGAGGTAATGGGAGCAGCCACCTGACCAAAACCCCAGATAAATCTCCGGTAGTAATTGGCAAACCCTAAAAAACGCTGCACCTCCTTTACCGTGGTTGGAGTCGGCCAATTACGCACGGCTGTAATGCGGTCGCTCTCCATTTCCACTCCTGAAGTGGAAATCCGATGCCCTAGGAAGGAGATGGATTGTTGGAAGTACAAGCATTTCTCAGCCTTGACATATAGATCATGCTCCAACAGGCGACCAAGCACCCTGCGCACCAGGGCCACATGCTCGGCGCGTGTAGCGGAGTATATCAGAATATCATCGATATACACCACTACACCCTGCCCATGCAGGTCCCTGAAGATCTCATCTACAAATGATTGGAAGACTGATGGAGCATTCATCAACCCATATGGCATGACAAGGTACTCAATGACCTGAGGTGGTGCTAAATGCCGTCTTCCACTCATCACCCTTCCGAATACGCACCAGATTGTACGCACTCCTGAGATCCAATTTTGTGAAGAAGCGTGCCCCGTTCATTGACTCAATAACTGTATTTATCAGAGGTAACGGGTAACTATAAACTATATTTCACCGTGATTTTATTGAGACATCGATAATCAATGCACGGGCGTAAACCGCCATCCTTCTTCTTCACAAAAAAGAAACTCGAAGAGGCTGGTGAAATGGATGGCTGAATGAACCCCTGACGCAGGGATTCAGAGATATATGTATCCATAGCCACCGTCTCCGCTTGCGACAGGGGATACACGTGACTCCTGGGATATGCAGCGTCTACCAGGAGATCTATCGCACAATCCCCCCGTCGATGGGGTGGTAATTGAGTCGCCTTCTTTTTACAGAAGGCGAGAGCCAAATCGGCATATTCGGGGGGAATGCGCACGGTGGAGACCTGGTCTGGACTTTCCACCTTAGTAGCACCAACGGAAACCCCTAAACACCTACCTGAGCACTCTCGCGACCACCCTGTGAGAGCCCTCTGTGGCCAAGAAACAGTGGGGTTATGACAAGTTAACCAGGGTAGGCCTAGCACCACAGAATACGCAGGAGAATCAATAAGGAAAAGACTAATCTTCTCCTTGTGACCCTCCTGCGTTATCATACAAAGGTGCGGTGACCTCCCTGATAAACCCTGAACCTAATGGTCGACTATCTAAGGCATGAATAGGGAAAGGCATATCCACAGAAACAATAGGGATCCCTAAACTATGAGCTAAATCTTTATTAATGAAATTCCCAGCTGCACCTGAATCTACGAGCGCCTTATACTGGGAATGCAGGGAAAAATCCAGAAAAGTGACAGAGACAAACATTAGTGCGACAGAGGGCTCTGGATGAGAATGGTGCCTACTCACCTGGGGTGATGCCAGAGTGCCCTGCCTGCCTTCTCTATTCCCAGAGGAACCAACCCGGCACCGACCAGCAGTGTGATCTCTGCGACCATAGATGGTGCTCGAGCGGGAACCCCCTCCGGTCTCCCTGCCGCACCATCCCTCCCAATTCCATAGGTTCGGGAGAGAGGGTGCGGGAGGATGGAACAACCAGACCCCGATCTAGACGTCCACGAGTAGCCAGCATGTTGTCCAGCCTGATGGACATGTCCACCAGCTGATCGAAGTTGAGGGTGGTGTCTCTACAGGCCAGCTCCCAACGGACGTCCTCGCGTAGACTACAACGGTAATGGTCGATCAGGGCCCTGTCGCTCTATCCAGCGCCGGCAGCCAAGGTCCTAAACTCCAAAGCAAACTCCTGTGCACTCCTCGTCTCCTGCCTCAGATGATAGAGGAGCTCACCCGCCGCTCTGCCTTCGGATGGGTGGTCGAATACCATCCGGAAATGGCGGATGAACTCCTCAAAATGGTCCAACGCCGCATCCTCCTCTCTACACACAGCGCTGGCCCACTCCAGGGCTTTCCCGGTGAGGCATGAGACGAGGGCGTAACTCTTCTCACGGTCCGATGGTACTGGAGAGACCGTGGCCAGATACAAGTTCAGTTTTAGGAGAAAACCCTGGCAGCTGGCAGTATCTCCATTGTATCCCGTGGGTAGGGATAAATGGATCTTGTTATGTTTAGGAGGAGAAAAAGCGTTCAACGGAAATACCGGTTGTGGTGGTGGAGGCGCTGGAAAAACTCCCTGTCTCTCCAAGCGATCCATATTCTGGACAATGCGATCCATGGCAGCGCTCAGACTGTCAATCTCCTCCGCTTGTTCCATGACGCGTTCCTCTACCTCCATGAGCGAAGTGTCTCCTCCTGCTGACTTCATAGTTATGGTCAGAGATTCTGTCAAAGCCGTGTGTATAGGTGGCAGGGAAGTCAGGCGCAGGAGAGTTAAACTGAGTGTAAATGGAGACTTTTAATAAATGTCCACTTAACATGCTCCAAACACGAAAATGTACATACATAAAAATAACATGGGTACGAGGACCCCGTCGCGCACCTATACACCAAGAAACAACAGTTGACATAAAACAATCTCTGACAAAGACATGAGGGGAAAATACACAAGAGGTAATGGATGGGATTGAAAACAGGTGTGTGGGAAGACAAGACAAAACCAATGGAAAATGAAAAATGGATCGATGATGGCTAGAAGACCGGTGACGTCGACCACCGAACACCGCCCGAACAAGGAGAGGCAACGACTTCGGCAGAAGTCGTGACACCATCTCCACTACCATTCAAATGTTTGGGGTCACTTAGAAAAGTCCTTGTTTTGAAAGAAAAGCTCTTTTTTCGTTCATTAAAATAAAATAAAATTGATTGATAATGGAATATCAACAAAGGCGTACAGATGCCCATTATCAGTTTCATTAAATAGTACCTGCAAAAAACACCAGTCTCCAAGTCAACAGTGAAGAGGCGACTCCAGGATGCTGGCCTTCTAGGCAGAGTTCCTCTGTCCAGTGTCTGTGTTCTTTTGCCCATCTTAATCTTTTCTTCTTATTGGCCAGTCTGAGATATGGCTTTTTCTTTGCAACTCTGCCAGAAGGCCAGCATCCCGGAGTCGCCTCTTTGCTGTTCACGTTGAGACTGGTGTTTTGCGGGTACTATTTAATGAAGCTGCCAGTTGAGGACTTATGAGGCGTCTGTTTCTGAAACTAGACACTCTAATGTACTTGTCCTCTTGCTCAGTTGTGCACCAGGGCCTCCCACTCTTTCTATTCTGGTTAGAGCCAGTTTGCGCTGTTCTGTGAACCTGAGTAGTACACAGCGTTGTACCAGATCTTCACTTTCTTGGCAATTTCTTGCATGGAATAGCCTTCATTTCTGAGAACAAGAATAGACTGAGTTTCAGAAGAAAATTATTTGTTTCTGGCCATTTTGAGCCTGTAATCGGACCCACAAATGCTGATGCTCCAGATACTCAACTAGTCTAAAGAAGGCCAGTTTTAATGCTTCTTTAATCAGAACCATTTTCAGCTGTGCTAACATATTTGCAAAATGGTTTTCTAATGATCAATTAGCCTTTTAAAATTATAAACATGGATTATCTAACACAACGTGCCATTGGAACACAGGAGTGATGGTTGCTGATAATGGGCCTCTGTACGCCTATGTAGGTATTCCATAAAAATCAGCCGTTTTCAGCTACAATAGTAATTTACAACATTAGCAATGTCTACACTGTGTTTCTGATCAATTTGATGTTGTTTTAATGGACAAAAAATGTGCTTTTCTTTCATTAGCAAGTACATTTAAGTGACCCCAAACTTTTGAACGGTAGTGTATATCAGGTGAACCATTTAGAAATTACAGCACTTAAGGGAGAAAAAGTATTGGGACAAATTTACCGTAACTTTACTACTTAAAGTATTTGGTCCCATATTCATAGCACGCAAGTACTACATCAAGCTTGTGACTACACATTTGTTGGAAGCATCTGCTGTTTGTTTTGGTTGTTTCTGATTATTTTGTGCCCAATAGAAATGAATGGTTAAGAATGTATTGTGTCATTTTGGAGTCACTTTTATTGTAAATAAAAATAGAATATGTTTATGCCTCTGTCTCACTCATCATTATTCACAATTCAGTCAGGATTATCCATAGTCACGGTAGCATCCACATTCATGTGGAAGTGTTTAGAAACATTCTACTCTCATTTACAATAAAAGTGACTCCAAAATGACACAATACATTATTTTCCATTCATTTCTATTGGGGGTCTATGTAAACAGTGCTGTAAACGGTTCACCCGATATGGATGAAAATACCCTCAAATTAAAGCTGACAGTCTGCACTTTAACCTCCATAGTCATTGTATAATTTCAAATCAAAAGCGCTGGAGTAGAGCCACAACAACAAATGTCCCAATACTTTTGGAGCTCACTGTACATGTGCAGTCTAGGTATATATATTGTTTTACCTTGTGTGTAGAAGAGGAGTATCAGGAGCAGAGTACCAAGGTTCAATGGAATGCCCATAGTGAATGGATTTCAGCTGAGCAATTGATGTGATTGGAGACCTGTGAGAAATGTCATTCACTGTCTCCTCTTACATTTCAGCTTTAAATAGGCCTTGAAGGAGACCAGGAACTAATCATCTATGCATATATTTTGAGTGATTGACACTGAGAGTGATGAATGACAGAGCTTAAACCCTTTCCCTTTGTGTGCATGTCATTTATTTGAGGTTGATATATTTGCATTTACTGCCTTCGAAGCACTACAAGCAAGACACCAATAGTAGTAATGTTGAAACTATAGCTAGGCTAGTTATGGACTGTAGGGGTCTTTCAGAGCATCATGGAACTGAAAGGAAAGAACATAAATGCCTTTGGGTGACATTGAACAAATATCCTGTGATTTATGTTTTGAAGATTTATATGATGTGAAAGTCGCTTCTTGTGTGTGACCCAAGGCTGACTCGTAATTTAGTCTACTGGTGCATAATTTAGCATAAATCAAGCCATATGGTGGCCTGTGATGCACATACTGTACATCTGTCAAAATGTACAATCTAATGCCTCTCATGTAAAAACAGCAGACAGCCTTGAAGATTCTCATTCCCTGTTCAAGGTCATGGCTCTTACAAGTCTCTTTTTCTGCCATCGGACCCCAGATAACGTTATTTAAACTTAACCCCAGTCAAGAGAGTATCGAAATAGGAATTGTTTGGTTTTAGGGTTCATTGTACCCAGTGCTTTGTGATCCGATAGGTTTGTCTGGTATGGGGAAGGCATTAAAGTCCTTTGGGAAGAAAACTAAAGGATCAAGTGACTAGACTCTCTTATATTATATTAACCTGCACAGACGACAGTGCCATGTCAGAAGTAAAGTACGACCAGGCTTCAGAACCACTCAAACTGACCATAAGAGTTCATGTATTATCAGGTAGTTTATTGAGAACACATTCCCTTTTACAATGAACAGGCAATAAGATGCATCAGGTAGGAGTGAATCTGTAGACAAAGACAATAACAAATATAGCTAAACACTGCCCTCTACTGCCAGCACACACACCTGATTTAAAAAGCATTTACAATTCATCAATTCATCATCATGGTCAGTCAATCTACTTCAACCAAAAATGGAAATAAAATGATACCACTATTAGACATTCATGTGAGGCATATCTCAAAATCAGATAATGATGTATCTTGGAAGCTTGTGGGTTCTAAAAGGCTCTTTTCGGGTTGGCAAAAGGAGAAACTGACTTGAAAGTTATGGGTACCCTCTGTCGTAAAATACCATCGCTCAACATCTGTATTCTTTTTGAAAATCATCTTTGGAGGTTGATGTACAATTTATTCAAGTGGAAAAGTAATTTTGGATTGTAATTGAACTTCAGGGTCAATGATTGGATCATGGACTGTCACACAAGTATCAGAGCTATCTGACTCAAGGATTTAAGTCTAAATCACTTTGAGGAATTTCTATTTTTTATTTATTTACTTTTACCCCTTTTTTCTCCACAAATTCGTGATATCCAATTGGTAGTTACAGTCTTGTCCCATCTCTGCAACTCCCGTATGGACTCGGGAGAGGCGAAGGTCGAGAGCTATGCGTCCTCTGAAACACGACCCACCACCATTAATCTTACACATTTTGCATTTCTCCCCTTTCTGCATAGTGCAATTTGTTTCTACTTACTTCAGTAGATTTCAGTTCAAAACATAATAATAGCAGGCGGCATGTGGTTAGACCATTGGGCCAGTAACCGAAAGGTTGCTGGATTGAATCCCTGAGTTGACAAGGTAAAAATCTGTCGTTCTGCCCCTTAACCCACTGTTCCCCGGGAGGCTGTCATTGTAAATTAGAATTTGTTCTTAACTGACTTGCCTAGTTAAATAAAGGTAAAAAATATATTTATATATACCAACAAAGCAATGAAACAGTTGGCTTCTCTTCTCCCTATGACCTGTGTGAACATATCTACATCTATTAGTCGGCTGTCTCACACCCACACAAAGGGATGCTGCTTCCTGTTTACCATGCAAACCTAAACCAAAGGTCTGCTTTCTGATACTTTCTCACCAGATGACCCTCCTTTCTCCTTATGTGACCCTCCTGTCTACCTTTCTTGTCCTCATATCAGATGTCAACATCATGGGGTGAGTTAAACTGCTCAAGATATATTCCTTCATGGGGTGTATAAAACCTACAAACCAGAAACAACCTATTTCCCTTGGCTAAAAAGGGGTACCCCTTTGTTTTTGGTAAGCATATAAACTGACCGCGTAGCCCCAGGTATGTCTATTACATACCTTCCAGAGTCTAGACTGAATAATGCACCCTTTCATACCTGAACCACAAGCCTTTTATTCTAATTGATTGGAATAGTGTGCAACAGTGGGTTTTGTGAGAAGGAAAGCGAATAAGAGAAGTGAATGGTCTCTGGGAGCTGTGTGATGACGTAATGGGAATCACAGGAGGCAGAGAGGAACTGAACAGAGAGGAAGCCCAGCAGGAGAGGCCTTTATCGTCAGCTTGTCAGCTTTATTGGGACTGCGGGGATTGAGCGCCGCCCGGTTTAGCCATCAGCCATTGCGGTAGAAAGCAGGGGAAAGTAATGATAGTCATAAAAATCCATCAATAATGGCTAAAATTACATGTTTATTAAGAAGAAAGGAAAATGACAACAATAAAAGGAGGACCTTGATCATTGTGTCGCACATCACGGTGAATTCGAAATCACATATGTGGTTGTCACACCCTGACCTTAGAGATCCTTTAAATTCTCTATTTGGTTAGGTCAGGGTGTGACTAGGGTGTGCAATCTATGTTTTCTATTTCTTTGTTGGCCGGGTATGGTTCCCAATCAGAGGCAGCTGTCTATCGTTGTCTCTGATTGGGGATCATACTTAGGCAGCCTTTTACCACCTGTAGATTGTGGGATCTTGTTTTTGGTACTGTGCTGTTTAGCCCTACTAGACGTTACGTTTTGTATTTGTTGTTTTTTCGGTGTTCATTTAATAAATTAAAATGTACGCCTACCACGCTGCACCTTGGTCCGATCCTTCCATCAACGAACGTAACAGTGGTAGGCCGGGGGTTCATTCATTGTCTACTGTATAGTCGGTGGATGTCAAATCAAATCAAATTTTATTTGTCACATACACATGGTTAGCAGATCTTAATGCGAGTGTAGTGAAATGCTTGTGCTTCTAGTTCCGACCATGCAGTAATATCTACAAGTAATCTAACAATTTCACAACAACTACCTTATACACACAAGTGTAAAGGGATAAAGAATATGTACATAAAGATATATGAATGAGTGATGGTACAGAACGGCATAGGCAAGATGCAGTAGATGGTATAGAGTACAGATCCCAGATCATAGAGTACAGTATATACATATGAGATGAGTAATGTAGGGTATGTAAACATAAAGTGGCATAGTTTAAAGTGGCTAGTGATACATGTATTACATAAAGATGCCAAGATGCAGTAGATGATATAGAGTACAGTATATACATATACATATGAGATGAGTAATGTAGGGTATGTAAACATTATATTAAGTGGCATTGTTTAAAGTGGCTAGTGGTACATTTTTACATAATTTCCATCAATTCCCATTATTAAAGTGGCTGGAGTTGAGTCAGTATGTTGGCAGCGGCCACTAAATGTTAGTGGTGGCTGTTTAACAGTCTGATGGCCTTGAGATAGAAGCTGTTTTTCAGTCTCTCGGTCCCTGCTTTGATGCACCTGTACTGACCTCGCCTTCTGAATGATAGCGGGGTGAACAGGCAGTGGCTTGGGTGGTTGTTGTCCTTGATGATCTTTATGGCCTTCCTGTGACATCGGGTGGTGTAGGTGTCCTGGAGGGCAGGTAGTTTGCCCCCGGTGATGCGTTGTGCAGACCTCACTACCCTCTGGAGAGCCTTACGGTTGTGGGCGGAGCAGTTGCCGTACCAGGCGGTGATACAGCCCGACAGGATGCTCTCGATTGTGCATCTGTAGAAGTTTGTGAGTGTTTTTGGTGACAAGCCGAATTTGATTTGTGATATTTTTTATGAGCTTTTTATGACAGCGGCAAAAACCGAAATTGACACCTCTAAATAGTCATACCTGCCAACATAAAACTTATGCAACATATGGTCCCCTGTGATTCTTTTCACATGTCGAGGCCAAATGTAGATCTTCTATCTTCCTCACGCCACGCAATCATTGCTGCGTTAGGGTTAGTCCACAGAACTGTTTTGAATGTTTGAACTGAACAGAAGCATCATATAATATCTGGGACTGGTGAGCTGCACTGCGCTCAAAAACAAGTTTCAGTATCACTTCAATTTAAGGGGTCCTTATTTCAGTGTAATTACTTACTTGTAATGAATATGTTCTTATATAGTACATTAGCCATCCTGACAACCTGGCCCTAAGGCTTCCGGACGTACCATCCAATTGGGAGGATAAACGCACTAGTATCCCACAGAGTACATGTTATATCTGCATAAGTACAATGTAATTAGACTCCAGAGCCCTTTATTGCAGAGTTGTGTCAATGAGTTGGTCAGTTTCCAATTTGCTAAAACTTGTGCAGGCTGAAATATTGTGTGTTGGGATGCTATCGGAAACTTTAACATTTGTAACAAGCATGGTAACTAGCATTTGTTAATACACCTGTGCAATTACATACTGCAATTACTACCAGTTACATGTTATTTCAGTGTAACTATGAATTATTAGAATTAATTACAATGCTATAATAAGAACCCCTTAAAAGGAAGTGTTACCCAAGCATGTCTTCTGATGTGAACTGACCATTTGCTGATATCTGTATATCTTCATGATACATTTTTTTAACACTTTCTGCCTTTAAGCCTTACTCTTCCTAAATATATAAACTATATTTATATCTCTATATTCTGTCATGTAACCATAATGCACATGGCTCAATACACTCAAACACAAATGGAATTTGTTTGTAAATGATTTTAAGTCATTTCAAACCATTAGTGCTCTCGTTATGTTTTTCTATCTGACAGGACCACACAGCAAGCAATATACTGTACATCCTCAGTATCTGTAAGCATTTGGATGAGTAATACACTTAGGAAGTGTCATTGTAAAAGAGCCATCCACTTTAAACATTTATTGTGACGAGTTTACGGGCTGCACTACAACACATCGTATATTCATTGAAATTATTTACAAACACTGTCAAGAAAATAATGAAGTAAAGGAATTGGCAGAGGCAATAGTTCCAAAGCTTATCTGTGATAAACTCTCCAATCCACCTGCCTTTGTGCCAGACCCACTCAGCCGAGTCAGCTAGATCTCTGCTCCTCACCATGGTAACACCGCGAGGGTTGTGAAGGCGCTTAGCGGCCGCAACAGTTTCTATGGCTCTATGTCCCTGTGTGTGTGTATGAACCAGTGATGATTCGCTCACCCCTACAATATGTCAGAAACCAGGAGATGAGCCAAGCCACCCCGCCTCGCTACCTCCGAGACTGTCTGGATGGTATGTTCATATAAAGAAATAAGTCAATTGACATGCTGTAAAGTGATTAAGCACAAATCTATGGATGGTCACGGGTGCTTTAAAAAAAAAAAGTAGGGACGTGGATCAGAAAATCAGTCAATATCTGGAGTGAACACCATTTACCTCATACAGCGTGACACATCTCCTTTGCATAGAGTTGATCAGGCTGCTGATTGTGGCGTATGGAATGTTGTCTCACTCCTTCAATGGCTGTGCGAAGTTGCTGGATATTGGCGGTAACTGGAACACGCTGTCGTACACGTCGATCCAGAGCATCCACAACGTGCTCAATGGGTGCATTACCATGCTGAAACATGAGGTGATGGTGGTACAGTTGAAACCGGGATTCATCCGTGAAGAGCACACTTCTCCAGCGTGCCAGTGGCCATTGAAGGTGAGCATTTGTCGGTTACGATGCCATACTGCAGTCAGGTCAAGACACTCGTGAGGACGACGAGCATGCAGATGAGCTTCCCTGAGATGATTTCTGACAGTTTGTGCAGAAATTCTTCGGTTGTGCAAACCCAGTTTCATCAGCTGTCCGGGTAGCTCGTCTCAGTGTGAGTGGCGCAGCAGTCTAAGGCGCTGCATCTCAGTTCTAGAAGCGTCACTACAGACCCTGGTTTGATTCCAGGTTGTATCACAACCGGCCGTGATTGGGAGTCCCATAGGGCGGGCACAATTGGCCCAGCGTCATCCAGGTTAGGGTTTGGCCGGGGTAGACCGTCATTGTGAATAAGAATTTGTTCTTAAATGACTTGACTAGTTAAATAAAGGTTAAATAAAAAATTGTTTTTTAAAGAAGCCGGATTTGAGATCCTGGGCTGGCGTGGTTACACGTGGTCTGAGGTCGTGTGGCCGGTTGAACGTACTGCCAAATTCTCTAAACAATGTTGGAGGTGGCTTATGGTAGACAAATTAACATTAAATTCTCTGGCAACAGCTCTGGTGGACATTCCTGCAGTCAGCATGCCAATTGCACACTCCCTCAAAACTTGAGACATCTGTGGCATTGTGTTATGTGACAAAACTACACATTTTAGAGTGGCCTTTTGTCTCCAGCACAAGGTGCACCTGTGTAATGATCATGCTGTATAATCATCTTCTTGATATGCCATACTTGTCAGGTGGATGGATTATCTTGGCAAAGGACAAATAGTTACAAGGATGTAAACAAATTTGTGAACAACATTTTAGAGAAATAAGCTTTTTGTATGGAACATTTCTGGGATATTTAATTTCAGCTCATGAAACATGGGCCCAACACTTTACATGTTGGTATTTTGTAGGATTTTATTTGATCTTTAATAAACAATACACAAAATATATATTATTCCATGCCTCACCATTAAGTGAATTATTGCCAAAACATATTAACAAAGGGATTTCCATTTGGTTTTGATATTTCATATTTACACTAGAGGTCAAAAGTTTGGACACACCTACTCATTCAAGGATTTTTCTTTATTTTTACAATTTTCTTTACATTGTAAAATAATAGTGAAGACATCAAAACTATGAAATAACACATATGGAGTCATGTAGTAACCAAAAAAGTGATTAACAAATCAAAATATATTTGAGATGTCACGTTCCTGACCTGTTTTCTGTTGTTTGGTATGTGTTTATTGGTCAGGGCGTGAGTTTTGGGTGGGCAGTCTATGTTTTCTGTTTCTATGTTGGTTTTGGGTTGCCTGGTATGGCTCTCAATTAGAGGCAGGTGTTTGACGTTTCCTCTGATTGAGAGTCATATTAAGGTAGGTTGTTCTCACTGTTTGTTTGTGGGTGATTGTTTCCTGTGGCTGTGTTTGTTGCACCATACGGGACTGTATCGTTCGTTCGTTTTGTTTGCAGTCAGTACTTGTTCGTTCGTTCTTCGTTACGTGTAAGTTCGTAGTCCAGGTCTGTCTACTTCGTTTTGTTGTTTTGTAAAAGTATCAAGTGTTTTTTCGTGTTTGTCTTAGTCTTTCTAATAAATCATTATGTATTCACAACCCGCTGCACGTTGGTCGAATCACTACTCCTCCTCTTCGTATGAAGAGGAGGAGGAACACCGTTACAGAATCACCCACCAAACCCAGATCAAGCAGCGGGTTAACGGACAGCGCACAAAGCAGGATTTCTGGTCTTGGGAGGAGATCATGGAAGGAAAAGGACCATGGGCTAAAGTTGAAGTTAATCGCCGCCCATGGGAACAGCTGGAGGCAGCTCGGAGAGCGGAGGAAACCGGAGAGAGGAACCGGCGTTATGAGGGGACGCGTCTAGCACGGAAGCCCGAAAAGCCCGCAAGTACAACCCAAAAATTTCTTGAGGGGGGGCTAAGAGGTAGTGGGCCGAGGGCAGGTAGGAGACCTGCGCCCACTTCCCAGGCTAACCGTGGAGAGCGGGAGTACGGGCAGACACCGTGTTACGCAGTAGAGCGCACGGTGTCTCCTGTACGTGTTCATAGCCCGGTGCGGGTTATTCCACCTCCCCGCACTGGTAGGGCTAGATTGGGCATTGAGCCAAATGTCATGAAGCCGGCCCTACATATCTGGCCACCAGTACGTCTCCTTGGGCCGGCTTACATGGCACCAGCCTTACGCATGGTGTCCCCGGTTCGCCTACATAGCCCGGTGCGGGTTATTCCACCTCCCCGCACTGGTCAGGCTACGGGGAGCATACAACCAGGTAAGGTTGGGCAGGTTCAGTGCTCAAGGGAGCCAGTACGCCTACACGGTCCGGTATATCCGGCGCCACCTTCCCGCCCCAGCTCAGTACCACCAGTGCCTACACCACGCACCAGGCTTCCAGTGCGTCTCCAGAGCCCTGTTCCTCCTCCACGCACTCTCCCTGTGGTGCGTGTCTCAAGCTCAGTGCCTCCAGTTTCGGCACCACGCATCAAGCCTCCTGTGCGTCTCCAGAGCCCTGTACGCACTGTTCCTTCTCCCCGCACTCGCCCTGAGGTGCGTGCCCTCAGCCCGGTACCTCCAGTTCCGGTACCACGCACCAGGCCTATAGTGCGCATCGAGAGTCCAGTGTGCCCTGTTCCTGCTCCCCGCACTAGCCTTGAGGTGCGTGTCTCCAGTCCGGTACCACCAGTTCTGGCACCACGCACCAGGCCTACTGTGCGCCTCAGCAGGTCAGAGTCGGCTGTCTGCCCAGCGCCGTCTGAGCCATCTGTCTGCCCAGTGCCGTCTGAGCCATCCGTCTGCCCAGCGCCTTCTGAGCCATCCGTCTGCCCAGCGCTTTCTGAGCCATCCGTCTGCCCAGCGCCTTCTGAGCCATCCGTCTGCCCAGCGCCTTCTGAGCCATCCGTCTGCCCAGCGCCTTCTGAGCCATCCGTCTGCCACGAGCCATTAGAGCCGCCCGTCTGTCCCGAGCCATTAGAGCCGTCCGTCAGTCAGGAGCCGCTAGAGCCGTCCGTCAGTCAGGAGCTGCCAGAGCCGCCAGCCAGTCAGGAGCTGCCAGAGCCGCCAGCCAGTCAGGAGCTGCCAGAGCCGCCAGCCAGTCAGGAGCTGCCAGAGCCGCCAGCCAGTCAGGAGCTGCCAGAGCCGCCAGCCAGTCAGGAGCTGCCAGAGCCGCCAGCCAGTCAGGAGCTGCCAGATCCGCCAGCCAGTCAGGAGCTGCCAGAGCTGCCCTACAGTCATGAGCTGCCCTGCAGTCATGAGCTGCCCTACAGTCATGAGCTGCCCTACAGTCATGAGCTGCCCTACAGTCATGAGCTGCCCTACAGTCATGAGCTGCCCTTCAGTCATGAGCTGCCCTCCAGTCATGAGCTGCCCTCCAGTCATGAGCTGCCCTCCAGTCATGAGCTGCCCTCCAGTCAGGAGCTGCCCTCCAGTCATGAGCTGCCCTCCAGTCATGAGCTGCCCTCCAGTCATGAGCTGCCCTACAGTCATGAGCTGCCCTACAGTCATGAGCTGCCACTCAGTCCGGAGCTGCCACTCAGTCCGGAGCTGCCACTCAGTCCGGAGCTGCCACCCAGTCCGGAGCTGCCACCCAGTCCGGAGCTGCCACCCAGTCCGGAGCTGCCACCCAGTCCGGAGCTGCCACTCAGTCCGGAGCTGCCATTAGTACAGAGTTGTCCCTCTGTCCTAAGCTACCTCTATGTCCGGAGCTACCTCTCTGTCCTGAGCTACCTCTCTGTCCTGAGCTACCACTCTGTCCTGAGCTACCTCTCTGTCCTGAGCTACCTCTCTGTCCTGAGCTGTCTCCTCTATGTAGGAGGGGCCTTAGTGAAGGTTCCTGGACCATGGTCGGGGGCGAGGGTCGCCACTCAAAGGACGCTAAGGAGGGGGACAAAGACAGTGGTGGAGTGGTGTCCTCGTCCACCGCCGGAGCCGCCACCGCGGACAGATGCCCACCCAGACCCTCCCCTTGAGTTGTAGGGGTGCGCCCGGAGTTCGCACCTTGAGGGGGGGGGGGGTTCTGTCACGTTCCTGACCTGTTTTCTGTTGTTTGGTATGTGTTTATTGGTCAGGGCGTGAGTTTTGGGTGGGCAGTCTATGTTTTCTGTTTCTATGTTGGTTTTGGGTTGCCTGGTATGGCTCTCAATTAGAGGCAGGTGTTTGACGTTTCCTCTGATTGAGAGTCATATTAAGGTAGGTTGTTCTCACTGTTTGTTTGTGGGTGATTGTTTCCTGTGGCTGTGTTTGTTGCACCATACGGGACTGTATCGTTCGTTCGTTTTGTTTGCAGTCAGTACTTGTTCGTTCGTTCTTCGTTACGTGTAAGTTCGTAGTCCAGGTCTGTCTACTTCGTTTTGTTGTTTTGTAAAAGTATCAAGTGTTTTTTCGTGTTTGTCTTAGTCTTTCTAATAAATCATTATGTATTCACAACCCGCTGCACGTTGGTCGAATCACTACTCCTCCTCTTCGTACACGTTACATGAGATTCTTCATTCCAGCTTTGCGCACTCTTGGCATTCTCTCAACCACCTTCATGAAAGCATTTCAATTAACAGGTGTGCCTTGTTAAAAGTTAATTTGTGGAATTTCTTTCCTTAATGCGTTTGAGCCAATCAGTTGTGTTGTGACAAGGTAGAGGTGGTATACAGAAGATAGCCCTATTTGGTAAAAGACCAAGTCCATATTATGGTAAGAACAGCTCAAATAATCAAAGAGAAATGACAGTCCATCATTACTTTAAAACATGAAGGTCAGTCATTACAGAAAATTTCAAGAACTTTGAAAAATTCAAGTGCAGTCGCAAAAACCATCAAGCGCTATGATGAAACTGGCTCTCATGAGGACCGCCACAGGAAAGGAAGACCCAGAGTTACCTCTGCTGCAGAGGATAAGTTCATTAGAGTTACCAGCCTCAGAAATTGCAGCCCAAATAAATGCTTCACAGAGTTCAAGTAACAGACACATCTCAACATCAACTGTTCAGAGCAGACTCCGTGAATCAGGCCTTCATGGTCGAATTTCTGCAAAGAAACCACAACTAAAGGACACCAATAATAAGAAGAGACTTGCTTGGGCCAAGGAACACGAGCAATGGACATTAGACCGGTGGAAATCTGTCCTTTGGTCTAGAGTCCAAATTTGAGATTTTTGGTTCCACCCACCGTGTCTTCGTGAGACACAGAGTAGGAGAACGGATGATCTCCGCATGTGTGGTTCCCACCGTGAAGCATGGAAGAGGAGGTGTGATGTTGTGGGGGTGCTTTGCTGGTGACACTGTCAGTGATTTATTTAGAATTCAAGGCACACTTAACCAGCACGGCTACCACAGCATTCTGCAGCGATACGCCATCCCATATGGTTTGGGCTTAGTGGGACTATCATTTGTTTTTCAACAGGACAATAACCCAACACACCTCCAGGCTGTGTAAGGGATATTGGACCAAGAAGGAAAGTGATGGAGTGCTGCATCAGATGACCTGGCCTCCACAATCACCTGACCTCAACCCAATTGAGATGATTTGGGATGAGTTGGACCGCAGAGTGAAGGAAAAGCAGCCAACAAGTGCTCAGCATATGTGGGAACTCCTTCAAGACTGTTGGAAAAGCATTCCTCATGAAGCTGGTTGAGAGAATGCCAAGATTGTGCAAAGCTGTCATCAAGGCAAAGGGTGGCCACTTTGAAGAATCTGAAATATAAAATATATTTTGATTTAACACTTTTTTTGGTTACTACATGATTCCATATGTGTTATTTCATAGTTTTGATGTCTCCACTATTATTCCAGTAAAAATAAAGAAAAACCCTTGAATGAGTAGGTGTGTCCAAACTTTTGACTGGTACTGTATATGCACCAAACATATTGCAAATGGCATTTTAGTCTTACATTTGAGAAGGAAAGACATAAACAAGTAATATAATATTAATAAAACAATAGCTTTCTTGAAAGAATAAGGTTAGTGAAATACATTGTCTCACTCAAACTTAAAAACAGAGTGCAAGTTACATCATGGCATCCTAACCATAACATTATATACAACATTAATCTCAGGGTTGTCATCAAATATCAACTGGAATGACTAAATATGGTACGAATAAGGAATATAATAACAATAATTGGCTTTTACAAATTCAACTTTTTAGGTTATTGTCCTGCTGAAAGGTGCATTTGTCTCTCAGTGTCTGTTGGAAAGCAGACTGAACCAGACTGAACTCTAGGATCTTGCCTGTGCTTAGCTTTATTCTGTTTATTTTTATCCTAAAAAACTCCCTAGTCTTTGCCGATGATAAGCATACCCATAACATGATGCAGCCACCATGCTTGAAAATATGAAGAGTGGTACTCAGTGATGTGTTAAATTAAAAAAATTAAATAAATAAATCATTGACAGTTACCTTCCAGTTAAAAAGCTTGGCTGAGAGGCAGCAGCATCACGTGGGTGGCTTCTCAACTTCCTCCTGCTACTTAATTTTAATCTCATCCTCTTCGTCCTCATGTTCCCAAGTAGTTATCACAGATAAAAATAAACATAATAAATCTAGATATTTTAGCTAGATATTGGGGGATATCTAGTCAGTTGTACAACTGAAATGTGTCTTCAGCATTTCACCCAACCCCTCTGAATCAGAGAGGTGGGGTGGCTGCCTTAATTGACATCCACATCTTCGGGCCGGGGAACAGTGGGTTAACTGCCTTGCTCAAATCAAATCGGTTAGCAGATGTGCTTCTAGTTCCGACTATGCAGTAATATCTAACAAGTCTAACAAATTCACAACAACTACCTTAAACACACACATTTTCACCTAGTCAGCGCAGGGATTCAATCCAGCAACCTTTCAGTTACTGGCCCAACACTCTAACCATTAGGCTACTTGCCGCCCCACAGCCCATACCTATTGACAAATGCTCTTCAAATTGTCAATGAGTATTTTATTTTGTATACATAAAAAAGACAAACAGAGCTAAATCAAGTAGCTATGCTAGCTAGCTTGTCTCGTTTTGGATGATTTGTCTACTCGGCTTGTTATCAAAATTTAATTTCACGGACATCGTATCAATCAGAAAAATAATATAAAATGTACACTATAATTACCAACAAAAAACGAATTGTAGCTATACAGTTTCTTGCCTTAATATTGTTGTCGTGCTCTCAATGACAGAGCAGTTAAAGTTGTGAGACACATTTTAGGGGCAGTAGAGGCAAGGCCCCTTTCGATGGCATTCACACCATGCCAAAACTCAGAATTTGTTCACTTCTACCAAAGATGCATTGGCGTCAGTCTTTATTATGGCAATTCAAGATGGCGCTACCCTTACCTCTAATAACGTTGTTCAAGATTTTAAAAAAAATAGAAATGTTTCTATGTTACAATCACATGTTTAGTAATAGTGGATTGAATACATTTCTTCGCTCAGCTTTAGTTCCCGAGGTTTTTCCATTCCCTTTTAATGATCCTCTTTTATGAGCTAGCTAGCTAGTCATTGTAGTTGGATAGCTACAGCAAGCTAGTTAGTAAGCAAACCAGCTATCTATGCTTCCCCACCTTGCTACCTAGCTAGCTAGCATCTGACTGCAGGTAATGTTACCCAGAGTAGGCTAACGTTAGCTTACGTAAATGTTAGCTGCTGGAGAATTTTGTTTTGCTAACGTTAGCTAGCTACATAGCTAAAGTTAGCTAGCTACAAGCGTACACACACCACTGAATAATCGCCAGCAGTAGCTAACGTTAGCTAGCTAGGTAGTGTAATAAATGATATTTTTGATTAATAACATTACACAGTTAAAACTTGTTATAACTACTTCTTTCATAAGCATGGTCTGTTGTTCAACACACCCCATTTCTAAAGCACAAAACTGCTGATGCACGAACAGGATACCAATTGTTACAAAACTGCAGACCGCACAAAACAGTTATGGAGCAATAAAACAGTGCCCGACTTGGGTAATTGCTCACAATCCCTCCAGGCAGGAAACCCCCTGGCCCTAAGACAATAACTGCTGGTTACTGTCTCCTCTTATCTCGTGATTGCAGAAACACACAGGAATGCCACTGCACGAACGCACACACATACACACCCACACCCCTCTGTCGGGGCTGGGTTCCAAGGACAAAGAACACTGCCAAGAACCAATGGGACATTGATATCAGCCTGGAGGGGACCGCCCTCATCTTACAACGACCAGTCAGGAGCACAGACTACCAGAATCAACCTACGACATTTTAATGTATAAAATGTAAATGCACTCCATGTTTCGGGGCTCTCTTCTGCTAGTTCCCTCTGAGCTAAACGAACGAGTCCGTGCACGCTTTGCCAGATATCTTTACCTCTGAATAAACTGCCTTTACTATACCTTATCCACCTCGTCCAGCGTCTCAACTTGGTCACATTTCTCTAGTAACGATTCATCAACAGTAGCTACATTTGACCAACTTATTGTCCTCATCCTCCTTTCGTAGTGGCTTATTAATGCCCCCCTCTCACTAGTTAGATAGCTAGTTAACCCATATAGCAAGCCAGTTAGCTATCTACCTAGCATCTGCAGGTATTGTCAAAGGTTGCGTCAATCAAATCTGGTATCAGGATAAAATGTGATTCAGAGTCACTGAATATACTATAATTATATTTATTTAACACAAGTGATACATGGTAAATGCAATTTTCGTATATACGGGTTCACTGTATCACCACGCAGGGTAAAGCAGAGAACTGGCTGAAATAGTACAGACATCTTATTTTAGAGGCTGTAGAGGCTTAGCGTGGTTTAAACTTGCTAGCCTATCGGTGGTGCCCAGACACAGCACTCAGGATTCAAATGTCCGGAATGGTGTTTGTGAAGATTGAGCTGATTTGTTGGTTTCTACACATTCCTCAGTTCCTGTTTTCTTGTTATTCAGCATTTTTCCTACACATTCCTCAGTTCCTGTTTTCTTGTTATTCAGCATTTTTCCATCTTGTCTCAACCTTCTGGTTAGCACAGTCGACACCCTAGATTAACAACAGCTTTTCTGCAGTCACGCTATGTTTTGTGATTAACATGTCCTTTTTCTATAAGGCATATATTGATGTTAAAAGAGAACAAAACCATCCTTCACAGTATTCAGTAGCTAACGTTGGCTTAGAGTATAGAGAAAATAATAATTTGTGAGCTGAACATATGACAAATTATGAAATGTTATATTTAGAAAATTATTCTGATTTCTAAAAAATTTCGCAAATGACTTGCTCATGTCTTTTGCCCCCCCTAGCACTTGCGCAGTATGTCACAGAAGCAAATGGTGGTTAAAATGTCAAATTCAAATTGTAATAAATTGTTGTTAAATTGTGCACCCTTAAGATTACAGGCCGTTTTCTGTCATATTTTGCTTACGTCAAAACATCTGTCAAATTGACAAGCTAAATTAGTCGTTTTTATATATATATAAAAATTTAAAATAAATAAATATGTATTTTTATATATATATATATATATACATATTTTTTATATTTAAAAAAATATCTATTTTATGAAATTGTATTGTGGATATTTCCATAAAGCCACCATCATTTAATCAATACAAGCTATGCAATATGATTATTTTCGTGGGTCTCATGTTTCCAATGAGTACAGCAAGCGAGCAGTCAGGCTAATCTTTGGCTAAATTTGGACCAAAATGGACGGACTAAACAGCCCAATTTGGGACTACTATTATTGGGCAAAATAACAGCCATGACAGACAGACCTGATATCACGCATAATTAATATATTTTTAAAGTATGCATTAAGGTGTCTGTACTAGAATAAATGTGGCAAAAACGAATGTAAACATTAATAAATGCATTTCTATAGCTTCCAAAATGTTTTTTACACTGGTGAGGGAGTGCCAAGATGGAGACATGGTGGCTTCAACACAGAGCCGTTAATAGTCATCTAGTTTATATAAAAATCATTGGTATCAACTGATGCCCTACTGTCCAGCACAGCATATGAAGAAAATAAGATTTATGCTAAATTCTCTATCCTATTTGCACAGCTGGAAATGTACTGGGGCTTCTCAGGTAGCTCACACTTTCCTACAGCTACTGCAGGCAAGGGAAAAAGCAGAGATGCACTTGCGATTTCAATAAATTAATTTCAAGTCACAGGTTTAAATGTTTGTTGAATTAAATGTAGCTTCTATAATATTAAATTATCTGTACATCAACATACCATCAATGGATTAAGGTGTCTTAAAAAACCGATGGAAATGCTCATTTCCGTTGGTCTAAGTTTGAGTCTAAGTTGTTATACCTAACCACAAGATCATGATTCATGTTAACAGTGCTTATTAATTTGCTTGTCATGTGGTTATAAGATTAACGTGTTCTCGTGTGAACTATTGCTCTCAGGTGAAATAAGATTATTTTGGTAGGCTGAGTGATTTTTGTTTTGTTGTGAGAACGTTTTCAGAGCGCCAAGGGCTTATTTCCGTTATTGGGTAGTTAAGGAAAACAAAAACATCACATTTGCCAAAGGCATGTCGTGCTGTGTGTAGTCTGTAAAACTAAACAGGAGGATTTTCAATGATGATATAAGACATTGTTCACAAGAACATCAACTCAACACAGTCTCCCAGACATCTAGCTACCTCATTGATGGACTCCCTGCACCCTGACAGACTTTTGATTTAGATCCTGGCATCTCATCTGATAGCCCTGCCTGCCATGGTAACCCAACTTTAGAGATGAAAACTCTTAACTGGATCCAAATCTGTTCTTTTCACCATATTATTCAAAACCATTGGCAGCAAAAGACTGAGAAATTGTTGCAAAAAATTTGGGGACCTCAAGTCTATTTATTTTCCTCTATGGAGTGTTCTCTTCCCTGGTGAAGGATGTAGTTCTAAAGATCTCCAGCACTACAACACTGTAATTCTTAGCAGTACGTAATCTCAGCACACAATTGGCATGAACCCGGGAGGGATTGGATCAGTAATCAGAGATACTTTATATGATGAGCTAATGTTGATAGTAATGTGCTGGCTATAAATAGAAAACCTGCTTCAGCTGGTTCTCCTCTATCTCCATGCAGAGACATGGGCATGCGCTCTGACTGTGAAGCCATGGTCGGTATGCTGCTTATTTCCACTGAATAAAATTGAAGTCTAATTGGATAGTCTTCCCGTAGAGCAAACAGCGGCTAAACCACAATGAAACTCCATCAGTAGCACCCCTTCAATTTCAACTGTCTATTCTGACTGCACTCATCATGACTGACTAGTCAAAATGACTGAACGGCCAGCATCACATACCAGTGGCAATCGGTGCCGTTTAAGATGAGGGAAGACAATTATTTTTTTAATGAGCATGGCCTTATTTCTATTACAGCATATTGGATGACTGTCATTCATATTTCATTTACCCAGTTCAATGTAACATCGATAGGTTTAGGCTACTACATGATACCCGAATTTTCCCTATACCCATCATGAGCTTACTACAACCTAGCCTATGAATGAATGTTTACAGCGTAGGTCCACAGGATGAGAAATTGTAGTAATCAAGGTGACAGATATTGAAACATTCAATACCGCCTTGCACACTCTGGCCTGCATCTAGCTGATCTAGGGTGTAATCATTAGTCCAACAGTTGCAAATGAGAGTTTTTATTGGACAAATTCAGGTATGTTTATCCCCGTTTTGTTCCGTTTGCTTCTGTTTAAGAAACATTTTTCAACCGAATCGGCGGATACATACAATTCAGCATGATCCCTTTGATCGTTGTATAATTTCTTCTCGCTCTCCTCTTCTCACATTTTCCCTTCGCTTGTGGAATACAGACACATTAGCTGTCTGTGACCAGTCGAAAAAACCTTTCCAAGACAAACTTTCATATTATAACCGCTAACCGCTACACACAGTCTACATCATTGTCACCATATTATAATGTCACAGTCAACATAGCTACTAGAACTAACGCGTTAGTAAACACACTACTATCATGCAGTACAGAGAGCAAGGAGTTTAGCAGTTACACCAGCGGGCCCTGGTGGCAATAAATTAAATAAAACCAAAAGCTTACCTTGACTTGGAGTTTTGGATAGCCATAGTCAGCTAACTAACATAGCATCCCTCTCTGTGTTTGAGTAGGCTAAACTAGCTAGCTGCATTCACTAGCTAAGTAAGTGTGCGTGAAAGAAATACGAAATATAGCTATCACGCTCTCTCTCTCTCTCGCTTCTCCTTCATTTTTGAAGAAATTAATTTGTTAAACTGTTCAACTATTGTCTTTCTCTCTCTGAATCAACTACTCACCATATTTTATACAGTGAAGTGCTAGCTAGCTGTAGCTTATGGTTTCAGTACGAGATTCATTCTCTAATACTTTGATTATGTGAACAACATGTCACTTCATCTGCAAAAGCTCTGATAGGTTGAAGGACGTCCTCCGGAAGTTGCCATAATTACTGTGTAAGTCTATGGAAGGGGGTGAGAACCACGAGCCTCGTAGGTTTTGTATTGAAGTCAATGTACGGAAACTAGCTGTCCTCCGGCTACACCATGGTGCTACCATGCAAAGTGCTGTTGAGGCTACTGTGACCATTGCAAAACAGTGTGTTTTATTAAATTCTTTGGTGACGTGAATATAAACTCAGCAAAAAAATAAACGTCCTCTCACTGTCAACTGCATTTATTTTTAGCAAACTTAACATGTGTAAGTATTTGTATGAATATAACAAGATTCAACAACTGAGACATAAACTGAACAAGTTCCACAGACATGTGACTAACAGAAATGGAATAATGTGTCCCTGAACAAAAGGGGGGGTCAAAATCAAAAGTAACAGTCACTATCTGGTGTGGCCACCAGCTGCATTAAGTACTGCAGTGCATCTCCTCCTCATGGACTGCACCAGATTTGCCAGTTCTTGCTGTGAGATATTACCCCATTCTTCCACCAAGGCACCTGCAAGTTCCCCCGACATTTCTGGGGGGAATGGCCCTAGCCCTCACCCTCCGATCCAACAGGTCCCAGATGTGTTCAATGGGATTGAGATCCAGGCTCTTCGCTGGCCATGGCAGAACACTGACATTCCTGTCTTGCAGGAAATCACGCACAGAACGAGCAGTATGGCTGGTGGCATTGTCATGCTGGAGGGTCATGTCAGGATGAGCCTGCAGGAAGGGTACCCCATGAGGGAGGAGGATGTCTTCCCTGTAACGCACATAGTTGAGATTGCCTGCAATAACAACAAGCTCAGTCCGATGATGCTGTGACACACCGCCCCAGACCATGACCTCCAAAACGATCCCGCTCCAGAGTACATGCCTTGGTGTAAAGCTCATTCCTTCGACGATAAACGCGAATCCGACCATCACCCCTGGTGAGACAAAACCTTGACTGGTCAGAGAAGAGCACTTTTTGCTAGTCCAATCTGGTCCAGCGACAGTGGGTTTGTGCCCATAGACGACTTTGTTGCCGGTGATGTCTGGTGAGGACCTGCCTTACAACAGGCCTACAAGCCCTCAGTCCAGCCTCTATCAGCCTATTGCGGACAGTCTGAGCACTGATGGAGGGATTGTGCGTTCCTGGTGTAACTTGGGCAGTTGTTGTTGCCATCCTGTACCTGTCCCGCAGGTGTGATGTTCGGATGTACTGATCCTGTGCAGGTGTTGTTACACGTGGTCTGCCACTGCGAGGACGATCAGCTGTCCGTCCTGTCTCCCTGTAGCGCTGTCTTGGGCGTCTCACAGTACGGACTTTGCAATTTATTGCCCTGGCCACATCTGCAGTCCTCATGCCTCCTTGCAGCATGCCTAGGGCATGTTCACACAGATGAGCAGGGACCCTGGGCATATTTCTTTTGGTGTTTTTCAGAGTCAGTAGAAAGGCCTCTTTAGTGTCCTACGTTTTCATAACTGTGACCTTAATTGACTACCGTCCGTAAGCTGTTAGTGTCTTAGCGACCGTTCCACAGGTGCATGTTCATTAATTGTTTATGGTTCATTGAACAAGCATGGGAAACAGTGTTTAAATCCTTTACAATGAAGATCTGTGAAGTTATTTGGATTTTTACGAATTATCTTTGAAAGACAGGGTCCTGAAAAGGGGACTTTTCTTTTTTTGCTGAGTTGATTTAGTATAGTTTTATCTAAAAAGGATAACTTTTTAAATGTTTCACTATTTACATTTTTCTAAAATTCACTGAAGAGGATGGTCCTCGCCTTCCTCTCCTGAGGAGCCTCCACTGTCACATACCCTATATTCCACATGTACCAGGGAACCCAAACAAAAGGGGAAATTGTTCTTGAAGGATTATAGGAGTCAGACGAAGAATGATCCTTTGGCATTGAAAAACCCAACCACAGCCTGAAGAATGTCCACAGTCTGTATTTGACAGACAGACATGACCCAGTCTGAAGCATCATGCCATGCTTAGAAGAGAAATAATAGAGGTTGTCTTGAGCCTGAAGAACATCAATTATGTCAGCCTGTGTGGATGTTTTGGTGTTCTGCTCGAATCATTGTGATCTGCAAAACGTATGGTGTACATATTCCAAGGTATCAGATGTACATCAGAATAATAGGGGATGGGAGCATTTCTGCCAATAAAGCTCCTCTAACTTTGACAGACCCATTAGGACTCAGTCAGTCACATCGTGCGAGATCAGTGGCAGGATGCCAAATTAAAAGCATTGTACACTCAAGATTGTATCTGTGGCTCCTCAGGAGAGAACATGAAAGAAAAAAACTTGCCACTGATTAAGCATAGTAAACAAGTCTAGAGCAATGTTTTCACCTCACTCTAGATTAGATAGTGTTCTAGTAAACCTAAAAACGGTGAGGGTTGTTGCGTCAGACACAACCACATAGACCAGATGCAGGCTCTTAGCTGCCAAATCTGTTTAGGTTTAACGCGATCGGATGAATCATGCAACTGCATGATAATGGTTGTGTTGGAGGGGCTCAGGCCCCCTTTTCACTCCTCCACCCATTCTTCAGACAGAAATACATGCTTAGCCCGAAATAGAATCCTCTTTAAAGTCAGCGCTGTCTGAGGAACACAGAGCCCCAGGAAAACTACCATGGGATATAGACCAACAGTAGATACCTCTGTATGTAGATGTATCCAGCGTTGCTGATCACAGACAAGGGCCCTGAAAGGCTAACGTGGCTGCCAAACAGTGTGGAAAAGAAAAACAAATCATTGAAACAGAATTGTATAGGTTTTCACTGTAAGTGAGGACCTGAGACTCCAATATATTATTCATTTTGTAGGGGTCGTTTGTAATTAATAAGCACCGAAAGGCAATACCTATATTTAGACATTTCTCAGTTGAGACCAGGGGAATAATCGAACATCCAGATGTAACTAGCTAGCCTAGTCCAGTTTTGGACAAATATTCTATTGGGTCATAGGTTTTCACCATGGAACTTGTTTAGTGGAGGATTCATTACTGTGGTTTGAGCGAATAGAAATGTAACTCTTGGTTATTCTTGCTGCTGGGCAGTCGAAATGAAGCAGCCATCATGGAGACAGGAGACCGACCACTCCCATTCGCACTGTCACGTGGAGTGACAGACAATCAAGCAGCCTCTCCGGCTCTTACGCGGATGTGTTGCAGGCTTAATAGCCAGAACATGTTAGATCTCTGCTGACATTTCTCTGAAAACCAAATTGGATTACATGGGAGTGAATCTCCACATTTTCCATCTGGGTTGTTTGGTTGCCACATCCTAGCGATATAGCCAATCAGAAATGGGCTAGTGCCCAATCCTGGATGGTCGTATAAAAATATTTTACTGCAAAAGTGGTTAAATTGATAGATATTGTAACACGAAACCCAAACCGGCTGCGCGCATGCGCCATTGTGCGCTATCGTGCATACATTTATTTTGTCCCCCTACACCAAACGTGATCACGACACGCAGGTTAAAATATCAAAACAAACTCCGAACCAATGACATTCATTTGGGGACAGGTTGAAAAGCATTAAACATGTATGGCATTTTACCTAGTTAGCTTGCACTTGCTAGCTAATTTGTCCTATTTAACTAGCTTGCTGTTGCTAGCTAATTTGTCCTGGGATATAAACATTGAGTTATTTTACCTTAAATGCACAAGGTCCTCTACTCCGACAATTAATCCACACATAAAACGGCCAACCGAATCGTTTCTAGTCATCTCTCCTCCTTCCAGGCTTTTTCATCTTTGAACTTATATGGTGATCGCATCTACACTTTCATAGTATTACCACGACAACCGGCAAAACAGTTCGTCTTTCAATCACCCACGTGGGTATAACAAATGAGGAGATGGCACGTGGGTACCTGCTTCTATAAACCAATGAGGAGATGGGAGAGGCAGGACTTCCAGCGCGATCTGCGTCAAAAATAGAAAGGAGTTCTATTTTAGCCCTTGGCATCGCAGACGCTTGTTGGTGCGCGCGAGCAGTGTGGGTGCAATAATTGAATAACATGGATTTCAAAATTTATTTTGCGACGCTCGCGCAAGTGACATGTCCGGTCTGGTCAGCATGTAACACACCGCCTTAACTCATAAAGTGCAGAATAATGCCTGGCTGGAGGAGGGGTGGGCCACCTAAGCTCATGTAAGCCAAATTTGCAAGCTCTGATAATGCTAAAATGTGGAATACAAGTAGTCAGTTGTCCCTACATACACAAACAAACAACATTAGGATATCTTAATGCATCTTAGAAATATATATATATATATATAACTGTATATATAACTGTAAACACAAAGATATAAAATCAAATCAAATGTATTTATATAGCCCTTCTTACATCAGCTGATATTTCAAAGTGCTGTACAGAAACCCAGCCTAAAACCCCAAACAGCAAGCAATGCAGGTGTAGAAGCACGGTGGCTAGGAAAAACTCCCTAGAAAGGCCAAAACCTAGGAAGAAACCTAGAGAGGAACCAGGCTATGAGGGGTGGCCAGTCCTCTTCTGGCTGTGCCGGGTGGAGATTATAACAGAACATGGCCAAGATGTTCAAATGTTCATAAATGACCAGCATGGTCAAATAATAATAATCACAGTAGTTGTCGAGGGTGCAGCAAGTCAGCACCTCAGGAGTAAATGTCAGTTGGCTTTTCATAGCCGATCATGAAGAGTATCTCTACCGCTCCTGCTGTCTCTAGGGAGTTGAAAACAGCAGGTCTGGGACAGGTAGTACGTCCGGTGAACAGGTCAGGGTTCCATAGCCGCAGGCAGAACAGTTGAAACTGGAGCAGCAGCACGGCCAGGTGAACTGGGGACAGCAAGGAGTCATCATGCCAGGTAGTCCTGAGGCATGGTCCTAGGGCTCAGGTCCTCCGAGAGAGAAAGAAAGAGAGAAAGAGAGAATTAGAGAGAGCATACTTAAATTCACACAGGACACCGGATAAGACAGGAGAAGTACTCCAGATATAACAAACTGACCCTAGCTCCCCGACACATAAACTACTGCAGCATAAATACTGGAGGCTGAGACAGGAGGGGTCAGGAGACACTGTGGCCCCATCCGATGATACCCCCGGACAGGGCCAAACAGGAAGGATATAACCCCACCCACTTTGCCAAAGCACAGCCCCCACACCACTAGAGGGATATCTTCAATCACCAACTTACCATCCCGAGACAAGGCCGAGTATAGCCCACAAAGATCTCCGCCACGGCACAACCCAAGGGGGGGCGCCAACCCAGACAGGAAGATCACGTCAGTGACTCAACCCACTCAAGTGACGCACCCCTCATAGGGACGGCATGAAAGAGCACCAATGACTCAGCCCCTGTAATAGGGTTAGAGGCAGATAATCCCAGTGGGGAGAGTGGAACCGGCCAGGCAGAGACAGCAAGGGCGGTTAGTTGCTCCAGAGCCTTCCGGAAAGATAGGTAGGAGCAAGCCCATGTAATGTAAAGTGATGAACTTCACTTTTTGGTAGCTGTTCAATAAACTTTCCAAGTCAAATTTGTTCTCATTCAGTGCTGTATGGTCCTGCCTGAATAAAAAAAAATGCATACAGTTTCACATGTTTTTTGATGTTGTGGCTTTTGTAATTGGCTCTAAGGCAAGTGGGCTCAGACACTAAAAACTGTTTTTCCAGTCAAGGATTTCAGTCATATGTTTAGCCCCTACTCTTGCAATTACGTTAGGGGGCCCCTTAGATTTCACTCCAAATCCATTATGGATGCCACATTACAATGAAATTGTGGTTTAATCACCTGTATATGTACACGTTTGTGGGCCTTCACGTCATAGGAATTGTCCCCTTCCAGCCATGAGTTATTCTGCACTGTTTGAGTTAAGGGGGTGTGTCACAATATCTATCACTTTTTAACAACTTTGCAGTAAAATATTTTTACACAACCATCCATTTCATATATGGGAGAGTTTTCTTATACCTCGGGTAGGTGTATGTCAACATTTCTGGGGCCTTGTCACTAGCCTAAAAGACCCCACTCTGTCTACATGGCCTTATTTGACAGGCAACATGTGTGGTGCCCCCTTGATCTATGTTGAGTGCTTATATTTTCATTTTCTACAGAGATATTGTTATTTGTCTGTAGGCACACGCCACACTCAAGGTTTCTTTTTTTTTTGTATTTTTTTTTTTTTGTATTTTCCAATTAACAACATTCAAGACAAACGTGAAAAGATATTAGACAACAATAGGACAAAGTGACAGTGACAGATGAGCGTAACAAAGAAAGAAAAAATAAAACAAATTATAATTATATATACAAACATACAATAAAAAAAATATATAATGAGACATTGGATCATATAGTCACCTGCTGTAGGCTACATATTATACATTACGTGTGAAACATTATATAAGGATAATATAGAGATTCATTCAATATGATGTGGGGGGAGATTCTCCATATAGTCAATAAAAGGTTGCCAAATTCTGTAAAATGTATTTAACTTATTCCTCAAGCGGTAAGTAATTTTCTCCAGTGGGATACAACTATTAACTTCTGATAGCCACATTGCAACTGGCAGGGGGAATCCAGTTTCCATTTCAAGGCGATACATTTCTTGGCAATCGCTAGCAATATTTCTGTTAGCTTTATAGTGTGGCTTTGCCTAAGATTGGTGTTAGTAAAGTTGCCCAGTAGACAGACCTCCGGGTCTAAAGGGAATGCAACCCCATGAATTGAGGATATGGTATCGCATACCCCCTGCCAGAAACCATGTAGTTTTGAACACTGCCAAGTGGAATGGAGGAATGTTCCTTCATCTGAGCCACATCTAAAACATAGGGAGGAGATATCAGGGTTGAACTTGTGCAGTCTAGATGGGGTGATATAGAGCTGATGGAGGAAATTAAACTGGATCAGTCTGTATCTGGAGTTCAATGTGGATGTAACACCATCCCTGCATAGGTCACTCCATAGACCCTCATCAAGATCAATACCCAGATCTTTTTCCCATCTAAGTCAGGGTTTATCTAGCCCAGACAGTGTTAGTCCTGACATAAGAGCATCGTAAACACGGGAAATGGTCTTGAACAGTGGTTGGTCTGCGTGGCAGAGTTGTTCAATAGGTGACATCTTAGGTAGGTTCCATTGTCCCTTGAGAGACACCCTAATAAAGTTTCGTAGTTGTAGGTAGCTAAAGAAGTCCCTGTTAGGCAAGTGGTATTTCTGTTTCAGCTGATCAAAAGACATAAGAACTCCCTCCTCGTAACAATGTTCCAGAAGAGTGATCCCCTTATCAGACCATGGTCTAAAGTTACTATTCTGGAAAAACATAGGAGTCAATCTATTGTTCCATAAAGGGGTTTTAGGGGAAAGGAATCCCCCTCGTCCGAACAGCTCATGCAGTTTCCACCATGCCAGGACAGAATGTATGATTAAAGGGTTGTCTGTGATGGTTTTTATAGATTTTCTGTCCCATTTGTAAAACAATTCTGCCCCAGTGTCATCATTTACCTCAAGCTTTTCAATGTTCAACCATGAGGGAGAGGGACCCTTGTCAAACCTCTGAGCCAGAAACCTAGACTGTGCTGCCCAGTAGTACATTCTAAAATTGGGGAGGTTTAAGCCCCCTTGACTGTAATCCAGGGTCAGTTTATCCAGGCCAACCCTAGGGGTTTTGCCGTGCCAGATAAACCGTCTGGTCATCTTGTCGAGAGAGGAAAAGAATGCTGCGGGAACAGGGATAGGGAGAGATTGAAACAGATATAGAAATCTGGGCAGGACATTCATTTTAATTACATTGATTCTACCCAGTAGAGTGAGAGGTAAGTCCATCCATTTACAAAGGTCACCCTCCACCTTTTGCAACAAACTGGCCAGATTGAGTTTATAGAGGTTGTTCAGGTTACCATCCACCATTATGCCCAAATATGTGAAGCCCATAGGCGACCATCTAAAAGGAAACTTGTGCTTGATGGTATGATGGTCAAAGACAGACAACGGTAAGATTTCGCTTTTATCTAAATTGACCTTATATCCAGAGAAAGAACTATAACACTGTAGTAGGATCTGCAAGTGAGAGAGGGAGTGTTCTGGGTTTGTTAGAAATAAGATAAGGTCGTCCGCAAAGAGTGATAATTTATGGGTATGGGGGCCCACCTCAAAGCCATGTATGTCAGGGCACGTTCTAATAGCCTCAGCCAACGGTTCGATGGCGAGGGCAAAGAGGTGGGGGCTAATTGGGCAACCTTGTCTGTTCCCCCTATAGAGAGGGAAAGAGGAGGAAGTAATCCCATTGGTAGCAATCCTAGCTTTAGGAGATTTGTAGAGTGATTTTATCAAATTTACAAACACGGTACCTAAACCAAACTTTTCCAAGACGCGAAAGAGGTATGGCCTATCAAAGGCCTTTTCAGCGTCGAGGGAGACTGCGACACTAGGTATTTTGTTTTTGTTAGCAAGGTGAATTATATCAAAGAACCTTCTGAGATTATTGGAGGACAATCTATTAATTATGAAGCCAGTCTGATCTGGGTTGACCAACAGGGGAAGACATGACTCCAGTCTCTTAGATAGCATCTTGGTGACCAGTTTACAATCTGTGTTAAGGAGAGAGATTGGTCTATATGAGGCGCACTTTAGTGGATTTTTCCCTTTCTTGTGGATTACAGTAATCACTGCTTGAGAGAAAGACTCTGGAAAGCAGTTGTCTTCCCTGGCTTTTTTAAGTACCTCCATAAGGTAGGGGACCAACAGCTCCCTAAATTCTTTATAGAACTCTGGAGGGAAGCCATCCTCCCCAGGAGATTTATTAGAAGGTAAGGATTTAATGGCCCCCAACAATTCAGGAACTGAGAAGTGTTCACTCAGGCGCTCGCTGTCTTCCCCTGACAGGCATGGGAGGTTGAGAGAGGAGAGAAAGGAGTCGATCTCTGATAGATCATCGCTTGATTGGGAAGTGTAGAGGTCTTCATAGTATTTCTTAAAAGTATTATTAATTTCAGTAGGGTCGAAAGATATCTCATTAGTAAGAGTTTCTATAGCATTAATTGTCCTCTTACTTTCCTCTGCTTTCAGTTGCCATGCCAATACTTTGTGAGCTTTCTCTCCAAGCTCGTAATAACGCTGTTTTGATTTAGTGATGGCCCTCTCAGCTTGATACGTGTTCAGAATATTATATTTCAGTTTTTTATTTACCAAAAGCCTGTATAGATCTTTAGTCGGGCCTCTTTGGTAGGTTTTCTCTAGCTCTGAGATTTCAGATTCAAGGGCACTCAGTTCCGCACCGTGTTTTCTCTTCAGCCCTTTAGTATAGGAAATGATCTGTCCCCTCAGATAGGCCTTCAATGTGTCCCAAAGAATGAAACTGTCAGGAGCGGAGGGTTTGTTTGTCAAAGTGAAAATATTGATCTGCTCTTTGATGAATACACAAAATTCAGGTTGCTTTAGGAGTGTAGAATTTAGTCTCCATCTATATGCTCCATTTACCTTGGTAGGAATGGAGATTGATAATACCAGGGGAGAATGGTCACTAAGTAATCTGGGGAGATACTCGACATCTAACACTCTATGAAACAGTTGTGTCGACAGTAAAAAGTTATCTATGCGTGTGTGTGTCTTGTGTGGGTGTGAATAAAAAGAGTAGTCCCTATCCTGTGGGTGCAACTGTCTCCAGATGTCTAGTAAATTGAGATCTTTCATGAATGACATGGTGAGCTTGCTGGCTTTGGTAAGAAGTGAGGGTTTATCAGAGGACCTATCAAGAACTGTATCTAAACAAAAATTAAAATCTCCTCCAACCAGTAACCATCCTGGTGGTGCTTGAGCAACCTGAAGGAAGACATTCTGAATAAACATAGGGTCATCGAAGTTAGGAGCATAGATATTCAATAGGGTCCAAGACTCTGAAAACATATGCCCCTGCACCAAAACAAACCTGCCAGAGGGATCAGAGATGGTGCTGTTGACGCAGAAGGGGGTGTGTCTACTTATCAAAATTGCAGTTCCTCTTGCTTTGGAGTTAAAAGAGGACGCAAAAACTTGTCCTACCCATTCCCTCTTCAATTTCTTGTGTTCACTGGCTGTAAGATGTGTTTCTTGTAAAAACACAATGTCAGCCTTTAATTTCTTAAGGTATGTATAGACTCTCTTCCTTTTAATCGGGCTGTTAAGACCTTTTACGTTGAATGTGACATATTTTAGTGGATTAAGCATAGTTGGGTTTCAAATATGTAACTGAATGGAAATCTATCATATGTAGATAGTTAGGAAATGTTTCAACTTTGGTTTGAACACAGAAGTGACCTATGTGTCTCTTTAGGAAGGAAACAATAAACATAGAAAAAAGGGGGAAAAAATAAAGAATCCCACCCACCCCGATTGTTAGACTAAAACCACAATCCCAACAATCAAACATGAATACACTTGTAGAGATACGTTGCTGCTCGCTTTCCATCTTGCTCTTACTAGCTAAACCTTGGCGTAAACTAAAACCTGCGAGCTCTCTAAATTGAAAACAAACGTTGTGAATAGACATTTATGGCTGAATATTTACTGCCCACGGTAAGGGCTGCTTGAGTCTCTTTTCGAAAGATTAACATAAATGAGGGGGAAAGCAGTGGGCCTAAACCCACTTATTTGCTTCGCCCAGTAATATGGACTAAACCAAAATATACTCTACTGTAAATGTAATAGAACTCACCCCGGAAAGATACGGTTAGTTGAAAATGTACAAATCAATTATAGCGACCGGAGGATATCAGCGGTTCAGTCCGGATAAGAGAAAACAAACAAACTGCATCTTATCCCCCAAAGAGACCGTCCTGGCTCAGACGTTGCTCAGTTCTTTGAGAAAAGTGTACACTTCTCCCGGTGTGTTGAAGAGATGGCTTCGGCCTTTGTACTGAACTTTCATCCTCGCAGGGTGGATGAGGTAGCCGGTGATGTTCTTCTCCTTCAGTGCTTTGGCGGCAGGTCTGAACTGCTTGCGACGTCTTGCGAGATCCGCGCTCATATCCGGGAAAAGGCTGACCCTCTTGCCATCAATGGTGATGTCCCCTTTGGCTCTTGCGAGTTGCAGTACCTTCTCTCTGTCTTGGAAACGGAGGAACCTGATCAGGACGGCCCGTGGGGGCTCATCTGGCCGGGGTTTCGGCGCTGATGTTCTGTGGGCGCGTTCGATTTCCAGTGGCTTGGTGAAGTTGATTATGCCTAGGACATCCGGGATCCATTGAGTGAAGAAACGGACCGGGTCACGGCCCTCGCTGTCCTCTTTCAATCCCACCACACGGATATTACTACGTCTGCTCTGGTTCTCCATCTGATCTACCTTGTTTTTGAGGTAGGCATTGTCCTTTTGCAGTTGTATCAAGACCTGGTCATGTCGAGCGATGGTGTCTTCAACTGTGCTAATGCGCAACTCTGCCTCAGTCGTTCTCAAAAGGAGATCATTCATGGAGGATTTCAGGTCGTCAATGGAAGAATGGAGTTCAGCCGTTTTCTTATCGATTTTCATAGAAAGACCTTTGTTACCATCCTGAATTTCCCGGAGGAGAGTAGCCAGCATGTCGGCAGGCTCGCAAGAGGCCGAGAGCAACAGTCTGGAACTGTTGTTTGAGTTATGAGGGCTAATGCTAATGTTGCTAGCTGTAGCGTTATCGTTATCTTGGGAATCAACGACGTTTTGGTCGTCCTTCTTGCCTCTCGGTCGGAGGTCCATGGCTCTTTGGAAGGTAAGTACTTGACAATTTATCAGCCGATGTTAGAATATTGTTTCAACGTTGTTATTTAGGTAATAATAGAATAACTTTGAAGAGCTCGGTTTGTCAACGTCTGCTCAGCTCCGCGGCATCACGTGCTCCCCACACTCAAGGTTTCTTGACACGATTGTGCAATATGCCTTTTTTCCACTTCAATGTTTATCTTTAGTTTTGAAATTAAGTGGAGATATAACATCTGCATTTCAAATGTGTGAAAACTGCATGCAATGAAATATAGATATTTTGACTGTGATTGGGTATCGAAAGGTTTCTCAATAGAGCCCTTGAGTTCACCTTACCGGATAGACAGAGAATGGAAGAGGGAAGGAATGAGGGGGACAGTACAAAGAGTATCTTTAGAAGGGTCTTGTTAGGGGGTGGAGGAGTTTGGGGGGTAGAGGCAGCAGAGTAGACAGTCTATGTCGATCATTATAGGGCTGCGGATTTCAGCTGAAGATTCCATGAGAACAGAGCTATGGAAGGAGGGCTACGAGACGGGGCTAGAGGGAATACTGTGCGCCTCACCCCCTCCCCATGCCTAAACTCTCATCCCACATATGGGTTCCACTATTTGATTAAGAATGTTAACCTTAATAATAACACTGTAATATGCACTGTATTGCTTGCTTTTTGTAGTACTAACTAGTCTGTCTGGTCTCCTGAGTTTACAACTCATCAGTCAAAATGTGTTTTCTAATAGTTATTGTACTCACTGAGCAATTCTCCTTTATTACTGTGCTTGTTTTTATCCTCTTCCCATGTTTTTGGAAGTGAATTGAATGATATAAACAGCTTCCCCATACTTTGCATAATGACCTCTATATTTCACTATCACACCTGCTGTTAGTTGACCTTGCTCTGTGATATGTTACGAATTGCAATTCGTACAATGTGTTCCGAATTTGCAAAACATAGCCTAGCGGTTGTGCCAAAGGTTGCTGGTTTGAATCCCCGAGCCGACATGGTGAAAAAATCTGAGCAAGGCACCTAACCATAATTGCTCCTGTAAGTCGCTGGACAAGAGTGTCTGCTAAATGACAAAAATAAATAAAGTAAAATGTAATGTTACGAATTGCAATTTGTTGTGGCTAATCTTAGCTAGGTAGCTAGATGGCTAAGGCTACATATAGCTAGGGGTTAAGGTTAGGAGTTACTTTAAAGGGTTAATGTTAGGGAAATACATGTTCAGTAGTTGCAAAGCAGCTAAAAAGTAGTAAGTAGTTGCAAAGTTGTTAATTAGCTAAAATGCTCAAGTTGTCTATGATGAGAGCCACACAACCTTTGGGTTGCTAGACGTTTGCGTTATACACCCACCCACAATCAATACTTTAGTTTTTGCCTTAGCCCTTTTCTGCAGTCAATGACCAAAAGTGCCCTCTTGGGTGGATTGTTATTCATATTTTTCAGAATTTCATAGTTAATAAAGACTACAAAAATCGTGTGTTTCCATGTTAAACGGTTTTGTTATATTTCAGTCTTCTGTGATGTATGTAAAGTGTAATATACTGGGAGGCATTTACTATGGTACGTCTAGTCTATGAAACCAGGCTGTTTGGGACCACTTTCAAATAGAGGAGGAAGTGTTAAAGAGCAGGTAAGATTTTTAGTTTTACGTTGACAGTATTTATCCCTTTCTGCGAGATGGTTTATGTTTTGTTTCTCTTTCGGGCACCATGACAAATGGAGAGGCCAATGTGCTCTAGCACTCTTCCGGCTTAAATGAGGACACAGATTACTGTCTCAATCTCCGTTGTTACAGAAGGCTCTCTAACGTGAGGAGAGGAGTGGTGGTCTAAGTTAAAATGGCGAATCCATCTGTGAGCGCTGACGTCAAGGCATGGCCTTCTGGACCCGCAGCAAATCCTGGTGATCAGGGCCTGGTTATCTGTCTGGTCCAGAGTTCTCCTGCATGTTGTCTGTTTGTCTGCCCCCATCGTAGGGACATGCTGGTCGTCACGTAACTACCCTGGTCCTCCATTCAGCAGGAGAATGGCGTCTCATCCTTCACGCTGAGGACAGTCGTTTCTTTGGACACCCTGTTATGAAAGCCATTTCTACTGAAATCAGCGCTCCAGCGGTTGATTTAAGGGTTTCAGTGAAAGGTGCATTGACTGGTTTGGGTTAGGGTTGCTCTGAAAGGCCCAAGAGGGGCAGAACAGAGTAAATGGCTATGAAAGACCAGACAGACAGTCTAATGATAGCAGTTGCTTTTTCTTGAGACTGGTGGATGTGTAAAAAACAACAACTCTAAAGGTGTCCAGAGCTCTTTTCCTTCCAACATGCCCCTTTGTAGAAGCCATTTCCTCACATAAACTGCTACTCCATACAGGCTGAGTGTTACTGATAGTACGGTACATCCTCGAAATGCACTCCAACTTTGTAGCGAGGGTAGTATTTTGATGTGAGGAAATGGAACTGAGGTCAGGTGCTGTTTGTGGAAGAGTAGGGATTGGGTAATGTTGTGGTGGCTAGCTTCTGGTGCAACTGTCTGTCACCGTGTATAAGTGCCCTCGGATTCAACTTCAATGGGATTCTTATTCATGACTTTGTTGCTTCCACTGAACCCCAAACCCATAATAACTGTTCACATAGTTCTGTGAGATGTGAGATCTGGAGAAGAAATGTATCATTCTTGCCCGTTTTATCGGTGTTATTGTTTGGGAACAATACTCTGTTGTGCCTGAATGATTCATGCCTCTGACCGCTGGCATTTAGCAACAACACTAATATGATATTCCTATTGTGGACGGACAAGGAGTTTTTGATATAACAGGTCGCTGGTAATGTGGGAAACATTCGTGAAATAGCTGGCACTGGCTCTGAAGATTGGATTGGGTGGAAGGATAGAGGGAGAGAGGAAGGGGTGGACAAGAGAGAGAGAGGGCTGGTGGTGTAACTGCACGTACATTAGACTTGTATATGGAAAAGTGCTTTCTGATGGGAAAGCTGTCAGGAGTTGAGGAATGGGATCCGGTGAGAGTGTGCTTGGGACATGGCAGCAATGAAATGGAAGGCTTCCGCTCGGTAATGTCACACCGCTGATGCTGACGAAGACAGCTCCCAGACAGAATGATGGAATGGTTGTTGTGAGCAACGGTAAGGGTGGCTATGCAGGCCAGGTAGGCCTGTGATATGTCTCCGGGATGAGAGCGTAGAAATAAACAGCTGTCTCTATGACAGTAATAAGAATGTCATATTTAGTGAGAGGCTTGAGGGATGCACCGTAGGGGTCTTTGGGTGCCTCTCTGATAATTTCCTGTCTAGTGATCATCATATGTAATAATCAAGCCCCTCAGCAGCCAGGTGACTTATCAACTAATAGAAAAATAGTCCTCCTCTAAATAGCACTCCTCTAGACTATAAAGATGCATTTATAAGCTCCCCGCTGTCTTCTGAAGGCATGGCAGTGTTGCAACCATGTTACATTTATACTGGCTCCATCTGAATGGGGATGGAAGAAGTTAATTTTGATATATTTGCTTTAGCTTTTATAGGGGAGTTTTTGTGTAATGGCCATTTATTCTTCAACAATTGTAACTGTTGGGTACATAATACAAAAGGATACAGTATATCTTTAAAACAATTACTATTAAAGTGCATACTTACTCACCAAGCCCAAATCAAAGCAACATTAAATCTCAAGACAAATATGGTTATCATTGGAGAGGATAAAATAAAATAAATTGAAATATTGTCTTTTGCAAAAGTGATTTCTGTCTTTGGCCTTTGTTCTCTTCCACCCTTCCAACAGAAAGAAGAATGAGAGCGTTTTTTTTTTTTAAAGAGGTCATCTCAATGTGCCAGAGCAGCTGCAACAATTATCTATGGTTTGACCTGAGCCATCAGAAACAGAAATAGATGAAAAACTGAGGAGAGTCATGAGAACTTCAGAACAGGGAGGTGTCCCTTTCTTCCCTGGGCCTGAAGACTGCAGTATGCTGGCAGGCCCGGGCCTCTCAGCGGAGCTAGCAGAGATGCATGACTATGAAGGCCTCCGGCTGGAAAGACACTCAGCACTTCATCAACTGACTCCACAGAGACGGTCCAACTCCGGCTCTCTCAGAAGACTGTCGGATCGAGGTAGAGATTCTCTGGGACAATGTGCAGACTTCTCAACCACCCTAGTCCTGTGAGCTAAACTATTTTCAACAGGTGCTAGCACTCTTTAATGGGGGTTTTGAAGTGTCCATGCACCATGAATACCTGTGGCTGGCTGTGTTGGCGAGGCTTAGGATAGTGATAATAAATTATTTGTTGACAGTGACCGTTTTAAGACGCATAAATGTTGTCCTTTTAACGAGGCGAGGACATGTTTGCTGTGTGGTTCTGATGCACAGAAGCACCATTATGTTCCATATCCGTAAGTCATCTGTATCTAACCAGGATGCTGCTGACTTGTCGTTTGACATACTGATGACCCTGTAGATCATAATCTAGACATGCTCAGAAACGTCATCTGAATTTCATAGGAAGAGAACAAAAATATTTTCAAATCAGCTTGACTTAGTGCCTTCTAAAGGCCTTGGGTCAAAAGCACAGACAGACCAGGTCACAAGCACAATCCTTCTGAAAGAAACAGCATAAACCTGTTTTCGCTGAAGACCAGCCTTCGTTGTGTTTTCGCTATGAGGCCAGCCTTTGTTGTGTTTTCGCTAGGAGACCAGACTTCATTGTGTTTTCGCTATGAGACCAGCCTTTGTTGTGTTTTCACTATGAGACCAGCCTTCGTTGTGTTTTCACTATGAGACCAGCCTTTGTTGTGTTTTCACTATGAGACCAGCCTTCGTTGTGTTTTCACTATGAGACCAGCCTTCGTTGTGTTTTCACTATGAGACCAGCCTTATTTGTGTTTTCACTATGAGACCAGCCTTTGTTGTGTTTTCACTATGAGACCAGACTTCATTGTGTTTTCGCTATGAGACCAGCCTTTGTTGTGTTTTCACTATGAGACCAGCCTTCGTTGTGTTTTCGCTATGAGACCTGTTAGGATTTATGTTTATGCACTATAGCCTGTTAGCATATTGTTTGAAGATGAATATTGTTTTGTTACACACACACACAAACAATACAGAGGGGTGTGTGTGTGTGTAGGTGTAAGGACTGACCAACACAGGCCATAAAAGCTGTGGACAGTCTGGAGAGGGGAGGGGTGCATCTCTCTAGGCCAACCAGGAGATTAGAATACTGGACAATACCATATTAGGAACTGTTTCAGTGTAGAATCGACAGACACAAGACGGATCTAATCTACCCAGCAACCAGATGTGGACAAAAGGAACGCGCCAAGGGGCTTGGACAAATCCGAGGGCCAGCAAAGGCGGGGCAAAGTCTAAACCGCGCCCAGCCTCTACTGTGATAGGCCAACAGACGCGTTGGAACTACGTCATCACGGTATAAGAACAACTGTTTACGTACTTCCTGCAGTTCCCTGTTTACCCTGCGTGGTGATACAGCGAACCCGTATATACGAAAATTGCATTTGCCATTCATTGTTTGCGGTAATTAAACATAATTAAAGAAAGTTAGCAGACCTTGCTTTTTATTTATCCTGACACCGGATGTGTTACACGCAGCGTTCACAGACCAGCCTTCGTTATGTTTTCACTATGAGACCAGACTTCATTGTGTTTTCGCTATGAGACCAGCCTTCGTTGTGTTTTGGACACACAAGCTGGTCAACAACATATGCTGGTCACCCGCAAAACCAGCATAAAGTCACATTATGCTGACTTGCAAAGTGATGTCTAATTCCTATTGGAATCCAGCCGACTGGGGATATCAAAAATGTGAACTTGTGTTCACCCACAATCTGCATTCAGAATGACTGTTAGGGTTAGAAAGATGAATAAATGAGACCACCTAAACCATCTAAACTGGAACAACTATTTCAGTAACAGGTGAAATAACTCCAACTAACTGATTTGATTACTTTAGAAAAATGTGTTTTTGTCGCATGAAAGGTGAAATACAAACAATTGTGTTCATGTCAAGTAACATTGTCTAGCCTACAGATACTATAAACAGGGTCACAATTGCTTTGCGGCATGTTCAGGATTTCTTTCAAACGTGAGACAGCATACAGAATAAACTAGATATCCTAAATAGTGTTGTTTGCATTGGCTCAAATAGGCTATACAGCACTAACTCAGCCAGCCAGGAGTGCCTGTAGGTGAGGATGGGGGAGAGTGACTGATAAATTGTTTCATCCAGGAGAGAGATTTCATCTGAGCATGGGTTCAAATCATCAGTAAAATATAAACAATGAATTATTCAAAAAGATAAAAGCAATAAATTCAGCACAGGTTTACACAATATGTGCAGGGTAATGTCCATGAATGTGTGGTAGCTCAGCCACCCCCAAGCCAGATAACATTATCATAACAACATGTTATGGGGCAGAGAGAAAAATGTGCTGTTTCCTGCAATTATACACATTTTGCCATGAGGCTGAGAACTTTGCAGTTTTAAAGCTAATTTCCTGTAATGATTTTTTTTTTAATGCTTGTGACCAGGAAAACAAATAACATGTTTCCTGTAAAATAGGAGAAACGATGAGACGAGAAAATTGGTTTCAGGAAAAGATCTCTCAATAGAACATAATACACAGATTTGTTCCAAAGTGTCAAGGGTCAATTATCTGGTTTATTACAGTTGCTTTGTAGAAAATGATCAATTCTCAGTTGTCATCAAAAGAAAAATATCTACATCAAAAAAAATATTCACATACTTTCATATCCTATGTCTCTTTAACAATGAATTAGTATCTATACCAAAATAAATGCTTTTCACTTACAAATAGTGCAAAAGACATGCCATCTAGCATTTATAACCAATTGTATGTATGTTTGTCCAACACATTTCAACAGATTACCCACTTGTAACGGAATTCGTCCTCCTCATCTAACGAGGAGTAAGAAAGGTCGGACCAATGCGCAGTGTGGTAAGTGTCCATTATATTTAATAATGCTGGACACGACAACAATACAAAAATAACAAAGTGAATAAGAACACCGAAACAGTTCCGTGTGGAACACACAAACACGGAAGACAACCACCCACAAAACACAACAGAAAACAGGCTACCTAAATATGGTTCCCAATCAGAGACAATGACTAACACCTGCCTCTGATTGAGAACCATATCAGGCCAAACGAAAAACCCAACATAGAAACACAAAACATAGATAACCCACCCAACTCATGCCCTGACCATACTAAAACAAAGAAAATACAAAAGAACTAAGGTCAGAACGTGACACCACTATAGTAGTGTAAACATAAATGTTACCCAATGCTACACAATCGACCACAATGACCCTCACTAGCCGTACTACAGCTAACAGTAAAATACATGACCAGCTAAGCATAGACCTGGGTGAAGCTAGCCACAATAAGGATTAGCCTCAAGGGGAATTTGCGTTTTGCCTTCAAAATGAAAGTGCCCAATGGAAAGTGATTCAAATTGATACACATATTGGAATAATGCCATATTGTCACAAACTGGCTTGATGTTCATAACAAAAGGGAGACAACATGGAGACAAGGAATAACAAAATATATTTATTAAATAAAGTAAACTAAATACAATTAACAATGGTGTGTGTAGTCAGTAATCAGTAGTGTAAGTGAGTGTTTGCATGCATAAATGTGATAATGTGGAGCGTTGAAAGGTGCCAAAGCAAACAAACAAACAAAATGGCCACAAAAATGCCACAACCAAACTCTAACAGTGTGTCTGCATGGAGAGCCTGAACACCTGAAACCCCACCTCTTTAAGGAATACCTAGGATAGGATAAAGTAATCCTTCTAACCCCCCTCCCCCCCTTAAAAGATTTAGATGCACTATTGTAAAGTGGTTGTTCCACTGGATATCATAAGGTGAATGCACCAATTTGTAAGTCGCTCTGGATAAGAGCGTCTGCTAAATGACTTAAATGTAAATGTGAGAGAGTCTCCTCAATGAATGGGGAAGAGGTGCATTTATCCTGGGACACACCCGAGCCCAGGTGTGTCCCATTTCGCTGACAACTCTCCCGGCTCCGCCCATCGACATCCTATTAAGGAAAAGAGCAAAGAGAAAGAATTCGGCAGACAGAGTGGGAGGGTCGTCACAATATTTAGACTAAATAATGCTAACAAGGTCATAATGTTTTTATATCAATTCAACAAAAGACAATTAATAGTTAATATGACACAAAAAAACAGTTGGTGTCGCACTGTGGATGTATTAGACTTTAAAATTGCATTAAGGGCATACTAGAGGGGTTGGGTTAAATGCGGAAGACACATTTCAGTTGAAGGCATTCAGTTGTACAACTGATTAGGTAGTCCCCTTTCCCTTTTAATGCTTGTCTTGGGCAGGAGCTCACCGGAGCTGGATACCTGCACCTGAAACGTTATACTGCTTGAGCTCCTGTTCCTCTTATAGAATATTAGCTCAAAAGTATTGTGGAGCTCCTGCACCTAAAATTAAAACAGTACCGGCACCCAAAATGAGTACCACCACCTATTTTAGTCCAAGTCAAGCACTGGGAATACTTATATGTACTGTATCACCTTTCCTATGTATCTTGGGTCAATGAAATTGGGTATCCGCCTACTCTGTAACATTCACAGATTACAATTCTGAAGAGTTTACACAAATATTAGTGTTGTAGCACTTATTGCGGGACTTTGAAACCGGTGTGAAATGAGCCACATTAAGCTCGCCAGTCAACCTACTGTGCTGAACATTCATATTTCAATGTACAGGCTTACCTATGGATCTTGGCTCCATGAATTGGGGTATCAGCCTAATCAGTGACACCCACAGATTACAATTCTGAAGAGTGTACACAAATATGAGCGTTGTAGCTCATAAGGGAATTTTAGCTGTGTGAAATCCCCTCACTATACAGCCTATTGTGCGTGTTGACATTCATATTGAAATGTACAGCCTTCCCTATGGTTGGGTCCATGAATATTAGCTGCAATGCTAATATTTGTGTAAACTCTTCAAAATTATAATCTGTGGACCCAATATCCATAGGTAAGGTTGTACATTGCAATATGAATGTTCTTTACATTGTAGGTTGACTGGTGAGCTTAATGTGGCTCATTTCACGCCGGTATCAAAGTCTTGCAATAGGTGCTAGGATGCTAATATTTGATATTTGTGAAAACTCTTCACAGTTGTGATCTGTGAGTGTCACTGAGTAGGCTGATACCCCTTTTAGGGAAGGCTGTATATTGCAATATGAATGGGCGGGGGGGGGGGATGGGGGGGTTGTGAGTTCAAATCCCAAGTGAGGTTGACTCCCAAGTAATGACTCTGCAAAACCATGCCGATCATTATCATATTTCCCAGAATGCTCTATTGCGATTTGAATTTTAGAATTGTTTCTTTCAATATCTGTGTTTTTGCATGTACATTGATTGACAAGTGGCGTACCGCAGTTTTGCGGGGCCCCCACATACCTTGCTCAGGCAAGGTATAGCTTGCAAGGTATAGGTCTGAGCAAGGTATAGCTAATCTCATACTATTCAACACATTTTGACATGAGGCTGAGAGAAAATGTTGCTGTTTTAAAGAAAATGAGGCTGATCGAAAAGAGGATTTAAACATCACTTTACAAGCCAGCATAATGTGACTTCATGCTGGTTTTGCTTTAGCTCATGCTGGTCACAAGTGTCAAAAACACAGCAATGGCTGGTCGCCAGCATAAAGCACAACAAAAGTTAGTATGCCAGCATAACTTGCTAGACCATGCTGGTCAGACAAGTTTGACCAGCATCAGACCAGCACTGACCAGCAAATTAATGCTGGTCTTTGCTGTTTTTTTCAGCAGGGAAACCAAAAACAAAAAGCGAAAAATAGAGAAACTGGCATCAGAGATAAATATTGTTGCTTTGATTAATACTTGCACTCCCCTGTGCCCTTTCTGAGATTGCAGTCCACATGCTGCATTTCAGTTTCTATTTCATTCTCTCTCTTTTTCATTATCTGGGCCCTTTAGTCATAAGCAATGCTCACTTACCCAGATGGAGAGAGCCCCCCAATCATAAACCCTATTAGATGTTTACCACACACACTCTCATTCCCAGTCTGACACAATACGACTGCATGGGGGGCAATGTATGAATAGAGAAATAAGGCTGCTCCCACCAATGATCTTTATGGGTGATACAGTATACTCTCCTGGACCTTGACGGAGCTCTGTTCCTCACCATGTTCCACCCTGATGGGTATGTGAGACTAGCTGATGCTGTAATGTAACTTAGCCTGAACGTATTGTTTTGCTACTAGTCTAGATCTACTAGTCTAGAGGTACAGTATGATGGCACGCAGCTTTGAAATTAAGTTGGGGAAAAACCTCATGTAAGCTTGCCTCCGCAAAATTGATGGAGCCTACATATGTGTTCTGATACCCGAAGACTAACTTGTTTTGACGTGTGCCTCTGGCAGGAGAGAAATGGACCCGGTGGAGCCTGTCTGATTCAATTGAAGACTAAAGTAAATGTTGGGGGTTTTAATGCACTCCAATTGGAATTTAATGTAAACCACATCATTACATCTTAGTGTAATGCATTATCCGCACAGAGAGACAACCTGCTGTTCATTTGGGTTGACTGTGTGCTGGAGCCAGAGGTGGGAGCAGCCAGCCGGATGCAGAGACTGGACATGAGGTGTTTTTGGATCCCCTGGGCTGTTGAGGTCTGACACCAGTGGTGGACATACCATTAGGCAGAAGAGGCAATTGCATCAGGCTTTACATCATCAAGGAACCGCGTGAGCTGGGAATAATTTAAAATAATAATACTAGTAATGCTCCGCTCGAGGCCACCCCCCTGACAAACAACCAGCTATCGTGAGCTGCTCAGATCATTACTTTCCTTCTGTCTTGCTTCAGCAGGTTGATTAAGAAGCAGCAAAATCTGTGGGAAGCTTCAAAGTTGCAAAGGAAATGGGGAGGGAGGGAGGGGGGGTTTTCCTGGCCACTGTGCTCAGGTTAAGGAGGCCACATTGTTGACAAATTGTATTAATCCAGCCTAATAATAATTCATAATAGATCAGTAATTTATTTCCTGTATTTCATAATTGCATCCCTCAAAAAAACTGGTCATATTCAGGACATAACTTTGTAAGGACTGTGTTTGTGCAAAATGTTTCTGAAAATACAGCGTGGCCAGCTGAAACGCTGACTGTTGCATCAATTGAAACTGGACGTTCTAAATAAGGGTCCTAATCACAATGGATGCACATGGTGTAAAAAGTACCCAATTGTCACACTTGAGTAAAAGTATAGATACCTTAATAGAAAGTTACTCAAGTAAAAGTGAAAGTCAACCAGTAAAATGCTTCTTGAGTAAAAGTATAAAAGTTTTGGTTTTAAATATACAGTACCAGTCAAAAGTTTGGACACACCCACTCATTCAAGGGTTTTTCTTTATTTTGACTATTTTCTACATTAAAGAATAATAGTGGAGACTATTATCAAAACTATGAAATAACACATATGGAATCATGTAGTAACCAAAAAAGTGTTAAACAAATCAAAATATATTTTATATTTGAGATTCTTCAAAGTTGTCACCCTTTACCTTGATGACAGCTTTGCACAATCTTGGCATTCTCTCAACCAACTTCATGAGGAATGATTTTCCAACAGTCTTGAAGGAGTTCCACATATGCTGAGCACTTGTTGGCTGCTTATCCTTCACTGCGGTCCAACTCATCCTAAATCATCTCAATTGGGTTGAGGTCGGGTGATTGTGGAGGCCAGGTCATCTGATGCAGCACTCCATCACTCTCCTTGGTCAAATAGCCCTAACACAGCCTGGAGGTGTGTGTTGGGTCATTGTCCTGTTGAAAAACAAATTATAGTCCCACTAAGCGCAAACCAGATGGGATGGTGTATCACTGCAGAATGCTGTGGTAGCCATGCTGGTTAAGTTTGCCTTGAATTCTAAATAAATCAACAACTGTGACACCAGCAAATCACACCCACACCATCACACCTCCTCCTCCATGCTTCACGGTGGGCAGTCCCACACAAAACACACTTCCAGGCTGTGAATAGGTGTGTCCAAACTTTTGACTGGTACTGTACTGTACTGTACGTAAGTATCTAAAGTAAATGTAATTACTAAAATATACTTAAGTATCAAAAGTAGAAGTAAAAGTATGTAAGTATCAAAAGTAAATGTAATTACTAAAATATACTTAAGTATCAAAGTAGAAGTAAAAGTATAAATCATTTCAAATTCCTTATATTAAGGAAAGCAGACGGCACCATTTTTTGTTTTTAAAATTTACGGATAGCCAGGGGCACATTCCAACAGTCAGATATTATTTACAAAAGATGCATTTGTGTTTAGTGAGTCCGCCAGACCATAGCAGTAGGGATGACCAGGGATTTTCTCTTGATAAGTGCGTGAATTTAACAATTTTGCTGTCCTGCTAAGCATTCAAAATGTAACAAGTACTTTGGGTTGTCAGGGAAAATGTATGGAGTAAAAAGTACAACATTTTCTTGAGGAATGTAGTGAAGTAAAAGTTGTCAAAAATATAAATAGTAAAGTACAGATACAGCAAAAACTGACTTAAGTAGTACTTTAAAGTATTTTCACTTAAGTACTTTACATAACTGCCAGTTTGAGCATATGCTGCAGGAACCACTGTAGAATGATCACACTGGTTTGTTGGTACGTGCCAAAGGTTTAATAAAGCAAATCTGAAGAAAACACTACCGAAGTTTTATCAACACATCTCCTGCGCTGCTCACTAATAGAGAAGCCTTGACCATTGCTACTCCCTCTTCCGGGACGGCTACAAGGCCTTCCCCGACCCTCCTTTATGCATGTCATATCACACCTCCAATCTACTCCTCCCCTCCTATAGGAAGAAACTTAAACAGGAAGTGGTAAGGACTGTTCAACGTTGGTCTGACCAAGATTGTTTGACCACAAGGACAGGGAAATGTTCCCGGTTGTCTCGAAGAATAGCATTGACAAATACAGTGACTCTGTGACTGAGTTCATCAGGAAGAGGATATTGTTCCCACTGTGACGATTGCAACTTATCCAAACCAAAAACCATGGATAGATGGCAGCATTCTCTCAAACTGAACCACTGCATTTAACCATGGCAAGGTGACTGGAAACATGGACGAGTATAAACAGTCCAGCTATGCTCTCTGTAAGCAATCAAACAGGCAAAACTTCTGTACAGAGACAAAGTGGAGTCGCAATTCAATGGCCGAGACACAAGATGTGTGTGGCAGTGACTCCAGACATTCATGGATTATAAAGGGAAAACCAGCCACGTCGTGGAAACCGATACCTTGCTCCCGGAAAAGCTAAACACCTTCGCCCACTTCGAGGAAAACATAGTGTCGCCGACGCATGAGGACTGTGAGTTCTCACTCTCTGTGGCCAGTGTGAGTAAGACATTTAAACTTGTTAACCTTTGCAAGGCTGAAAGCCCAGACAGCATCTCAAGCCGCGTCCCCAGAACGTCGAAACAGACTACAGGGTGTGTGCCAGGAAAATAACCTCTCCCTCAACGTCAACAAAAAGAAGGAGCTGATCAGGAGACAGCAGAGAGAGCACGCCCCCATCCACATCGACAGGGCCTCAGTGGAGCGGTTTGTCGGCGTGCACTTCACTGACAACCTGAAATGGTCCATCCACACAGACGGTGTGCTGAAGAAGGTGCAAAAGCGCCTCTTCAAACTCAGGAGGCTGAAGAAAATTGACTTGCCCCCTAAGACCCTCACAATCTTCTATAGCTGCACCATTGAGAGCATCCTGTCGGTCTGTATCACCGCCTGGTACGGCAATTGCACCCTCCGTAACCACAGGGCTCTCTAGACGGTGGTTAGCCCAATCCATCACCGGGGGCACACTGCCTACCCTCGAGGACATCTACAGCATCCGGTGTCACAAAACAAAATTCTTCCCCAAAAAAAGTTTCCCCAGGGGAATTGTCTAATCGTTTCATGTTAAAAGTGTATTAAAAAAATGCATAGAAATGCAGTAGTGAACTTACTCATCCCTCAGCCAGACTTGGCAGACATGACTCAAACATGTATTTTTTCCAAACTCACAAAAACATGAAACTTGTGAAGTCCCACTGTCACTTCTCCTCATTGAGCAAAGTGTCTGGAAAGTCCATAAAATGAGTTAGAATAGAACCCGTGCCATCCATCTTCTTTGGAGGAATTTGAAGGCAGCGGTTGGAGAGACTTGGCAGTGAGGTAGCCGTTGCACAAAGCCCTGTATAAAATGGGAAGCAATGGAATGCAAAGTGGCCCGTGGAGGGGTGTTAAGACGGTTCGAGTCTGCTGCCTGCGCCCAGGGTCAGCTGACAGTCCCAGCTGCCGAGGACCCTGTCCCTCCCCCTTCCTCCTCCTCTCTAGTGGATTCTTCCTCACTACTGCCGACTATACCACAATATGACCCTGTTCAGTGTCAGACAGGGGCAGACTTAGTGATTTGGAGGACCCAGGCATCTTTTTTTATTGGGGTTTTATAGTAAAGACTTAATTTAACTGTAAAAAATGTAGTACCTTTTAATGTACTAAGAATAGAACCAGTCATCATATTTTCATCTGATTGTCACTTAAAAATCTTTAAAATTGTCACTTAAAAATCACTTTAAAAAGTAGGTTACCTTTGCACATTCATCCAAAATGATTCCAGCATTCGAAGAGTAGCTGAAACTCTCTCACCGGAGAAAGCATCCAAGCAAGCGCAGCAGCGTCCCTATGTCTTAATATGTAGCCCATGCATCTGCTGCTGTCTGGCCAAAGAGAGTATGACCTGCCATACTCTTTTTGTCCAGACAGCATCAGATACATCAAAATCAAATTTAAATAAATAAAATGTTATATTTTGCAGATGTTATGGCAGGTGCTGTGAAATGCTTGTTTCTCTAGCTGCAACAGTGCAGTGATACCTAACAATACAATACACACAAATACCCAAAATAAAAAGAAAGGAATTCATAAATATCAGAAGGAGAAATGTCTGGAATATAAATATACTGTATATTTACATAATGGTTTGCATAGACATGGACAGTATATGAATAGAAAAGGTATGTACAGCAGTTATATAGGATGACTAGAATACAGTATATACAGTACATATGAAGTAGGTAAAAGAGTATGTAAACATTATTAAAGTGACCAGTGTTTAATGACTACGATCTTAGGGCAGCAGTCTCTAAGGTACAGGGTTGAGTTCCGGGTGGTAGTCCACTAGTAACAGTGACTAATGTTCAGGGCAGGGTACTGGGCGGAGACCGGATAGTAGTGACTATTTAACAGTCTGATGGCCTGGAGATAGAAGCTGTTTTTCAGTCTCTCGGTCCCAGCTTTGATGCACCTGTACTGTATCCGCCTTCTAGAGGGTAGCGGGGTGAATAGGCCATGGCTCGGGTGCACCTGGAAAAGTGTCTAGACAGTATACTGTAAAACCAATCCATTATAATTATAAAATCATCAGTAACACAGGCAGTAGCACTATGCTTTTTCCTCAGAGAGATCCTATATGGCAGGCCAGAATGGCATTAACAGGCCAATGATCAATCAATCATTCTAAGAAATCATACAATGCATACTCCATCATCAATAATGGACCAACCCAACTCATATGCCACACCATGACAGCATCAACACAGACCAACCTGGCCACCTTGGGTCTCCCTCTGTGGTTTCACATGGTGACTACTCCCCTCCTCCTTCTCTTCCTCCTCCTCCTTCACTCCTCACTTCCCTCCCCTCTGTTTTTCTGGGCTCTGCAGACAGCCACTTGGAGAACAAGGCACATTGTGTCTGGATATGATCATGAGTGAAGAGACATAGAGACAGGAATACATTGGAGTCTGATCGCTCCTGCAGACCTGCAGCAGAGGAGAGGACAGGGGTCAGACTCTGCTTTAGGAATGATGCAATCTTTACACCCACTGCAATACCCTAGCTCTGTTCTGATCTGATCCCCCATGAGTTGGAGTTTTTCCTGGAAATAGGACCTGACAGTGAAAAACACTTGGCCCTAGTCATAGCCTTACTCATAAGCAAAATAATCTGGAACAGAGATGGTATCTTCAATCTGATTTATTTTAATTTTATTTATTTAACTAGGCAAGTCAGTTAAGAACAAATTCTAATTTACAAGGACAGCCTAGGAGCAGTGGGTTAACTGCATTGTTCAGGGGCAGAACAACAGATTTTTTCCTTGTCAGCTCGGTGATTCGATCTAGCATCCTTTCAGTTACTGGCCCAACACTCTAACCACTAGGCTACCTGCCCACCCCCAAAATGTTATTTGTTTTGCATTCAACTTGTCCTTTTTTACACAGAACCTAATGTATGTGCCTACATGTCATTATGATTTGATCTAGACTGGAGCCACACTCCTACATCAGGTAAGGATTATTCCTCTACTCTCATTCTTTCACAATCTATCTAAGCTGTTGGCAGGCGGGCAATGACAGCTGTGTAACATCACAATGACAGCTGTGTAACATCACAACATACATAGAAATCCATGGTCAATAGAGAACATGTAGATTACAACAAAAAGTCAATGTGAGTTTGGAGAGAGGAGTGTTGACAGGCCAAGCAGTTAGACGGAGGAGATGGGAGTACAGGTATAGGATCTTAATTTGAGCCAGTTTACAACAGCAGGAAAATAATCCTGCAGCAACAGGAAATATTAATTATTATATGGATTATAATTAATGGACATTTTTGGAGGGATAGATACATTTTTCATAAGAGAAAATCAAGTAAAAAAAAACTACAATACGCTTTGCAGGAAAGTTATCCTGCAACAGGGTGATCAAATTAAAGTCCTATATCTGTATACATTCACTGTTGTATTTCAGCAACTTCAACACAGTGATATGGCCTATGCGCTCACATAACTCTGTTACCCAGTGTGTATGAGGAGCAAAGCCAAACAAAAGTCATTTTTCATGCTCTCAAAACTTCCCTCTGTGTATTTCATTTCTGAATGCAGATGACTCCGCGATTGCCTTGTGAAGGAGTGTGTCCTTTTTATTATAGTTTTGGATATTGAATACAGAAGGTAGAGTATCAGGTTGACAGGCCTTGCTTTAATCTCCTTTACAGTTCGACAAAAACCCGAAAAAACACAACTGGTCCGTAAGTGAACCCTAATCAATGTGCTCTCTGAGGACACACTATTGTTTCCAGAGGAACTCGCTACAGGAGAGTTTACCGCTGGGTTTCGTTTCCTGTTAAATTCCCACTGCAGATGTAGGATCTTAATTTGAGCCAGTTTGCTACAGCAAAATAATAATCCTGCAACAAAAGGAATTGTGAATTATTATGTGGATTATAATGAATGGACATTTTTTAGGGGTTGATACATTTTTTGTTAGGGCAAATCAAGTCTGAAATTACAAACCTTAGAATACTTTTTCAAACTCAAATACACTACAAGTTGTCATTTTCTCAGCAATAAAATTCTCACCAATAAAAGAGTGATCAAATTAAGATCCTACATCTGTGTGTCAGGGTCTTGTCTGGCTGAACATACAAGCGATAAAGAAGGATGGATACATACCTCCATAATGATCAGGCCAAAGGAAATTGCACATAACTTACCAAACAATCTTATTACTTGTACCACGAGTGACTTTGTCTCTAATTCATCTCACCTGTTGAAAACTGAAAAATAGCTGGATAATTGCAAGCGATGAGAATGAGGCATGCTATTTACTGTGAGCAGGTACTGTTATTAACCTTTAGCTGGTGCTTTCACATAATGAAAACCATATTAGCTGGAAACCTATCCCCCTCTCCAAGGTTGGCCAATGTGATAAGAGACTCTTGAGGGTGGTTGCTGGAATGAGGACAGTGTTTTGGGAACGAGGAGGCTAATGATGGATGAGTTTGGGCCTCGCTAGCTGGCAAATATCTTGTCTGAGAAGGGATTTCTCTTGGCCAAATTTAGCCTTTTGAAAACAAAGTTACACTGACCAGTGGCAGAAAAAGTTGTTTGCTTGTAGAAACCAAGTTAATTTATAGACAATTTGGACCCCGGTGGCTGTTGATTCTGTAGCTCATGGGGATGTGTAAAACTTACTCCTCAGCCTGGTGTCCCCACTTACGCCAGAGAATAGCTATCTTTTCTGGTGGCGCCGACTGGTAAGCCGCTTTAGGAGGGCGGTCATGTGTACTAGCAAGGCAGAGGTCTCAAGTGTGCGCCAGGTATGGGCCGAATCAGGAGGAAGTGATACTCGCTAAGCAAGTAGAGTGATGTCATTTACACTTGCTTGCAGCTACAGTATATTTACTTTTATTGTTGCCTTACGGAGTGCTGTTTCCATTGTCATCGAAAAGGACTAGGGAGCTTTTTAGGATAAAAATAAATGGAATAAAGCTAAGCACAGGCAAAACCCTAGAGGACATTATTTTAAATAATAATGTGCAAATATTGTACAATCCAGGTGTGCAAAGCTCTTAAAGATTTACCCTGAAAGACTCACAACTGTAATCGCTGTCAAATGTGATTCTAACATGTATTGACTCAGGGGTGTGATTATTTATGTTAATGAGATATTTCTGTATTTCATATTCAATAAATTTGCAAACATTTCTAAAAACATGTTTTCTCTTTGTCATTATGGTGTATTGTGTGTAGATGGATGAGAACAAAAATCTGTTTAATTTGTTTTGAATTCAGGCTGTAACGCAACAAAATGTTCTAGAAATCAAGTGGTATTGTCACGTTCTGACCATAGTTCTTTTGTATTTTCTTTGTTTTAGTGTGGTCAGGGCGTGAGTTGGGTGGGTTATCTATGTTTTGTGTTTCTATGTTGGGTTTGTCGTTTGGCCTGATATGGTTCTCAATCAGAGGCAGGTGTTTGTCATTGTCTCTGATTGGGAACCATATTTAGGTAGCCTGTTTTGTTTTTTGGTTTGTGGGTGTTTGTTTCCGGTGTCAGTGTTTGTTCGCCACACGGTACTGTTTCGTTCGTTCACTTCGTTTATTGTTTTGTTCCAGTGTTCTGTGTTGTTTATTAAAAAGACATGAACACTTACGACGCTGCGCTTTGGTCCGATCCTTCTACCACCACAGACGATCGTTACAGGTATGGGTACTTTCTAAAGGTACTGTAAATCTAACAACACATGCAATAACACAAGTAAACCAAATTTGACCGTTGCGTCTTCCTAATCAGTCTCTAAGACAATTATTTTGTCTCCAAAATAGATATTCATTATCAACCGAATCCTCAATTATGAGGTTTTTATTTGTTTATGAGTACTATGAGTTACTATGAGTGTATCCTGACACCATTTCCTTTCATAGTATATCATCTTAAGAAGGAGAAAAGTGGATATTTCCTTTCCTTCCATGGATTGAGGCAACATCCAGTGCCGACATAAAGTTTCTCTGGCCATCTCATAGATTTGCTAACACCAGCCTGCTGTGTAGTCACGTAGGTCGTGCATCGGCAGGCTGGTGGGCAAATAAAAAACCCTACTGTCTAATGCTCTTCCATACTTTTATTTGTACTCCATAAATCGGACCAACACCTTTTAGCATCTTCAAACTCCTGAAGTGGGAAAATGACTATCATTGTGGGCACCAGGCAGCGGTACAGTTTATTACCGCACAGAATGCTCTGGGATATGGTGACTGGTTTATTCATAGCTAAGAGATCAGAACAAGGAGCCTCTGTTTTGGGTTGTGCTACTAAACAGTTAGTCACGTCACTTATCTACTGCCAGCATTAGGGCTATTACCATAATAGAGATGGAAACAGAGTTTATAGAAGCTGAAGAAACACAGATCATGAGAAGTAGCATATGTACATTTTGGAAAACACACAAAATAATTGTTATTTGCATAAGAAAATGTTAAAATGTCTCTCGGTACCATAAGGAAACATAACGTTTAATGGTTTTGGATCTTTCGATTTTTTGATTATGACTGACTTTCTCCATACTTGACACTTCATATGAACTGTCATCTGGAGTAGACCTGCTTACGATATAATATAAAATATAACAACTTTGGCCTTTATGAAGTGACATCTTCCAAACGTTTCAATAACATCATAATCACATCTCCATTCAGTCCATAAAGCAACACCAAAGTTAAGCATCCAGCAGGCTCTTTTTTAATAGCATATTTCAATAACATGGATTATATCTTAAATTGGGCCATGCATGAAATTATACATGACCTAATGACATCATAGTTATAGTCTAGTAATAACTAAGTAATTCATCATGAAGGGTAGAAACAAAGTAGCTGTAATTAAACATTTTCTGTTTAATAAATGTTAACAGTCCACAGCATGGAAAAGTCAACCTGAGGATGTCCCCTTGCCAAATACCTGACAGAGGCAGTCTGGCTTCTATCAAATTATGGAAAGTCTGAAATCCAAAGAGAATAATGAGCGCTAGAATTGATAATTGAGAAAATTGTTTTGAACTATTTGCTCACTATATAAATGTGCAAATGTACTTCCAATGTGGTGTCTCTACCCCTGAAAGCTAATCCTTCAGCTGTTTTGTATTCAGTGGCCAGATATATTGGTGAATTTGAACTACACTAAACAAAAATATAAATGCAATATGTAAAGTGTTGGTCCCATGTTTCATGAGCTGAAATAAAAGATCCCAGAAGTTTTCCATATGCACAGAAAGCTTATTTCTCAAAAATGCTATGCAAAAATGAATTTAAATCCCTGTTAGTGAGCATTTCTCCTTTGCCAAGATAATCCATCCACCTGACAGGTGTGGGTTATCAAGAAGGTGATTAAACAGCATGATCATTACACAGGTGCACCTTGTGCTGGGGACAATAGGAGGCCACTCTAAAATGTGCAGTTTCGTCACACAAGAAAATGCCACAGATGTCTCAAGTTTTGAGGGAGTGTGCAATTGGCATGCTGACTGCAGGAATGTCCACCAGAGCTGTTGTCAGAGAATATTATGTTACTTTCTCTACCATAAACCGCTTCTACTGTAGTTCTAGAGAATTTAGCAGTACGTCCAACCGGCATCTCAACCGCAGACAACCTGCATGGCCTCGTGTGGGCGAGAGGTTTGCTGATGTCACCATTGTGAGCCACATGGTGGCGGTGGGGTTATGGTATGGGCATGCGTAAGCTTCAGACAATGAACACAATTGTGTTTTATCAATGGCAATTTGAATGCACAGAGATACCATGACAAGATCCTGAGGCTCATTGTCATGCCATTCATCCACTGCCATCACGTCATGTTTCAGCATAATAATGCATGGCCCCATGTTGTAAGGATCTGTACACAATTCCTGGAAGCTGAAGTTGTCCCAGTTCTTCCATTGTCTGCATACTCTCCAGACATGTCACCCATTGAGCATGTTTGGGATGCTCTGGATCAACGTGTACGACAGCGCGTTCCAGTTCCCGCCACTATCCAGCAACTTCGCACAGCCATTGAAGAGGAGTGGGACAACATTCCACAGGTCACAATCAACAGCCTGATCAACACTGCATGAGGCAAATGGTGGCCACACCAGATACTGACTGGTTTTCTGATCCACTCCCCTGATCCACTCCCCTCCCTCGTTTTTTAAGGTATTGTATATGTGACCAATATATACAGTGGGGCAAAAAAGTATTTAGTCAGCCACCAATTGTGCAAGTTCTCCCACTTAAAAAGATGAGAGAAGCCTGTAATTTTCATCATAGGTACACTTCAACTATGACAGACAAAATGAGAAAAAAAAATCCAGAAAATCACATTGTAGGATTTTTAATGAATTTATTTGCAAATTATGGTGGAAAATAAGTATTTGGTCACCTACAAACAAGCAAGATTTCTGTCTCTCACAGACCTGTAACTTCTTCTTTAAGAGGCTCCTCTGTCCTCCACTCATTACCTGTATTAATGGCACCTGTTTAAACTTGTTATCAGTATAAAAGACACCTGTCCACAACCTCAAACAGTCACACTCCAAACTCCACTATGGCCAAGACCAAAGAGCTGTCAAAGGACACCAGAAACAAAATTGTAGACCTGCACCAGGCTGGGAAGACTGAATCTGCAATAGGTAAGCAGCTTGGTTTGAAGAAATCAACTGTGGGAGCAATTATTAGGAAATGGAAGACATACAAGACCACTGATAATCTCCCTCGATCTGGGGCTCCACGCAAGATGTCACCCCGTGGGGTCAAAATTATCACAAGAACGGTGAGCAACAATCCCAGAACCACACGGGGGGACCTAATGACTGACCTGCAGAGAGCTGGGACCAAAGTAACAAAGCCTACCATCAGTAACACACTACGCCGCCAGGGACTCAAATCCTGCAGTGCCAGACGTGTCCCCCTGCTTAAGCCAGTACATGTCCAGGCCCGTCTGAAGTTTGCTAGAGAGCATTTGGATGATCCAGAAGAAGATTGGGAGAATGTCATATGGTCAGATGAAACCAAAATATAACTTTTTGGTAAAAACTCAACTCGTCGTGTTTGGAGGACAAAGAATGCTGAGTTGCATCCAAAGAACACCATACCTACTGTGAAGCATGGGGGTGGAAACATCATGCTTTGGGGCTGTTTTTCTGCAAAGGGACCAGGACGACTGATCCGTGTAAAGGAAAGAATGAATGGGGCCATGTATCGTGAGATTTTGAGTGAAAACCTCCTTCCATCAGCAAGGGCATTGAAGATGAAACGTGGCTGGGTCTTTCAGCATGACAATGATCCCAAACACACCGCCCGGGCAACGAAGGAGTGGCTTCGTAAGAAGCATTTCAAGGTCCTGGAGTGGCCTAGCCAGTCTCCAGATCTCAACCCCATAGAAAATCTTTGGAGGGAGTTGAAAGTCCGTGTTGCCCAGCAACAGCCCCAAAACATCACTGCTCTAGAGGAGATCTACATGGAGGAATGGGCCAAAATACCAGCAACAGTGTGTGAAAACCTTGTGAAGACTTACAGAAAACGTTTGACCTCTGTCATTGCCAACAAAGGGTATATAACAAAGTATTGAGATAAACTTTTGTTATTGACCAAATACTTATTTTCCACCATAATTTGCAAATAAATTCATAAAAAATCCTACAATGTGATTTTCTGGAGAAAAAAAATTCTCATTTTGTCTGTCATAGTTGAAGTGTACCTATGATGAAAATTACAGGCCTCTCTCATCTTTTTAAGTGGGAGAACTTGCACAATTGGTGGCTGACTAAATACTTTTTTGCCCCACTGTAGACCAGCCAATAAACCAACCTACACTTCCTCCACACAAACCCTGAATGTTATGCAGTAAACTCAAAATGTAACAAACTTCACTGCAGTTGCAATGCACCCCTCTCTAAGCCTTGGCCAAGATTTGCAGCCTAAAAGCTTAGCCTATTATATGGCATGTGATGCCTGACAACAATGGTATCCCTTCCCTACATCACCCTTCTTCCTTGAAATCCAGTTGCTCTGATTGGACAGGAGAAAGCAGTGACAAAGAGCCGTTCATGGTCACCGATCCTGGTCAGTGATTCATTCAAGAAGAGAGGGAAGGAAGGATCTGCAATGTTCCAAGAGGGTGCATGACCTTATACACGTCACTTTTTCCATCAACTTCCCTTCATGTCAATGGATTACTGGAAATATAAGCAATGAGCAAAAACAAGGATTGAGTTGCCTGCAAATTATTTTGTTAACATCTCACACAAATAGTCCCATGGGGTAATGATCTTATGTCCAAGGTTAACATAGCTGTCAGATGAGGTGTTTGGGGTTTACTTGGAAGTGGTGGTCTGACTGCTTGTATGTTGCCTTTTGAAACGCCAGTAGCTCTGTGTTGGTATGTCCTTGTGTTGACGTTCTCAACATTTTGAAATGTGTATTCTTAATCAGTGAAGTGTGTGCAAACACAAAATAGGCAGAGGCTACACTAGCAACTGTGACTGCAGTATTGAGTAGTGACGTGGGAAAAAATTGATACCATTACATACTGGGATATTATTTTTGATGATATATCATATCGCTAATTTGTTGTATCTACACCCAAACTCCAGTATTTTTCCTTCATAACTTGTTCTCCTTCTTTTTAAATAGGGAGCCAACATGTTTTCAGGTCTTTTATTTCCATGGCTCTCCCTTGTCCCTCTGCAGCAGACATATGGTGAGCAATATGTTTGGAACATCGAACCGCAATACATGTACAATTGTGAGAATCGCAATACATAACATATCAGGACCTAGGTATGGTGATAATATCATATCGTGAGGTCCATGGCAATTCCCATCCCTAGCATTGAGTGTTCTGACACGTTCTGCCCAGAGTGAGCTCTCTGCTCATGGCAAAGTTAAGCGTCAAGTTGTTGTGTTTCTTTTCTATTTTTACAGCTGTCACGTATCCTTTGTTTTGCGTTTTTGTCTGTTTTAGCATCAAGTGTATGAAGTCAAACTGGAGGATGGCAGCGTGTATGTGAAGCGCACAAGCCCTCTCTTATTACAACCCTTCCAATTGGGCCAGAAGAGCTTAACTGCTGCCTAAAACTTGTAGGGAAATGCATATGGAACCCCCTGTAGCAAACCTGGCTATTTTTAAGATTTATTCTACAAACTCAAGCCATCTGAGACATTCCTAGCCTTATCTATGATCATCACAGACCTTTTTCCACTGGCAATGTTATACTCAGGATCATTATCAAGAGGATCGTCTGAAGGGAAGGGATATGACATCATGTTTTTTTTGGGGACTTTTTTTCCAGAGACACTGGGATGGTAGCCATCCACTGATAGTGAAATAGAGAAGAGGTTGAAGGTCCCCTGCTGATCTTGATAATCGATCAGACATTAGCCACTGTAGCTGAGATCCAAAAGACCCCACATGAAGGGTATTGTAAATATTGGTTATGGTCCTGTAATACATATTTATTAAAGCCTTGTCAGCATTTCCCCTTTGACCGATGCACAGATGCACTGGGCTTGACAATCTAGACCCTCTATTTCTGAAACTATCCGCCGCCATTGTCGCAACCCCTATTACCAGCCTGTTCCACCTCTCTTTCATATCGTCTGAGATCCCCAAGGATTGGAAAGTTGCCGCGGTCATCCCCCTCTTCAAAGGGGGAGACACCCTGGACCCAAACTGTTACAGACCTATATCCATCCTGCCCTGCCTATCTAAGGTCTTCGAAAGTCAAGTTAATAACCAGATCACTGACCATCTCGAATTCCACCGTACCTTCTCCGCTGTGCAATCCGGTTTCCGAGCCAGTCACGGGTGCACCTCAGCCACGCTCAAGGTACTAAACGATATCATAACCGCCATCGATAAAAGACAGTACTGTGCAGCCGTCTTCATCGACCTGGCCAAGGCTTTCGACTCTGTCAATGACCATATTCTTATCGGCAGACTCAGTAGCCTCGGTTTTTCTGATGACTGCCTTGCCTGGTTCACCAACTACTTTGCAGACAGAGTTCAGTTTGTCAAATCGGAGGGCATGTTGTCCGGTCCTCTGGCAGTCTCTATGGGGGTACCACAGGGTTCAATTCTCGGGCCGACTCTTTTCTCTGTATATATCAATGATGTTGCTCTTGCTGCGGGCGATTCCCTGATCCACCTCTACGCAGACGACACCATTCTGTATACTTCTGGCCCTTCCTTGGACACTGTGCTATCCTCCAAACGAGCTTCAATGCCATACAACACTCCTTCCGTGGCCTCCAACTGCTCTTAAACGCTAGTAAAACCAAATGCATGCTTTTCAACCGTTCGCTGCCTGCACCCGCCCGCCCGACTAGCATCACCACCATGGACGGTTCCGACCTAGAATATGTGGACATCTATAAATACCTAGGTGTCTGGCTAGACTGTAAACCTTCCTTCCAGACTCATATTAAACATCTCCAATCCAAAATCAAATCAAGAATCGGCTTTCTATTTCGCAACAAAGCCTCCTTCACTCACGCCGCCAAACTTACCCTAGTAAAACTGACTATCCTACCGATCCTCGACTTCAGCGATGTCATCTACAAAATAGCTTCCAATACTCTACTCAGCAAACTAGATGCAGTTTATCATAGTGCCATCCGTTTTGTTACTAAAACACCTTATACCACCCACCACTGCGACCTGTATGTTCTAGTCGGCTGGCCCTCGCTACATATTCGTCGCCAGACCCACTGGCTCCAGGTCATCTATAAGTCCATGCTAGGTAAAGCTCCGCCTTATCTCAGTTCACTGGTCACGATAACAACACCCGCCCGTAGCACGCTCTCCAGCAGGTATATCTCACTGATCATCCCAAAAGCCAACACCTCATTTGGCCGCCTTTCCTTCCAGTTCTCTGCTGCCTGTGACTGGAACGAATTGCAAAAATCGCTGAAGTTGGAGCCTTTTATTTCCCTCACCAACTTTAAACATCTGCTATCTGAGCAGCTAATCGCTGCAGCTGTACATAGTCCATCTGTAAACAGCCCACCCAATTTACCTACCTCATCCCCTTACTGCTCTTTTGCACACCAGTATCTCTACTTGCACATGATCATCTGATGATTTATCACTCCACTGTTAATCTGCTAAATTGTAATTATTCGCTCCTATGGCCTATTTATTGCCTACCTCCTCATGCCTTTTGCACACAATGTATATAGACTCATTTTTCCCCCTACTGTGTTATTGACTTGTTTATTGTTTACTCCATGTGTAACTCTGTGTTGTTGTCTGTTCACACTGCTATGCTTTATCTTGGCCAGGTCGCAGTTGTAAATGAGAACTTGTTCTCAACTAGCCTACGTTGTTAAATAAAGGTGATTTTTTTTTTTTTTTTTTTTTTTTTTTTTTAAACATACAGGTTCTTGCCTTACTGATGCAATGGCAAAGGAAAGACTGGTAACTGGCGTCAGCGACTCAGGACCTGAAATGGGCTATTCAGTCAAGAGAAATGTGTTACTGTAGCTACTACTTTTTATGCATCATCTTCTACAACATATTCTTCTTCTACACTGGCAACAACATTTACTACATCTTCTCATAAGGGCACAAGGCAAGACCCAAATGCAGACACAGGAGGCAGATGGTTGAGCTCCGATATTTATTACACCAAAAGGGGTAGGCAAAAGGCAGGTCGGGGACAGGCGAGAGTTCATAAACCAGGTCCGATTCCAAACAGAACAAGGGGATAGGCAGGCTCGAGGTCAGAACAGGCAGAGTGGTCAGGCAGGCGGATTTGGCGTCAGGACAGGAAGGGTCAAATCCAGGAGGGCTAGGGAAAAAAACAGACTGGGAAAAATAGGAGCTAGGAGAAACACTGGTTGACTTGGCAAAACAAGACAAACTGGCACGGAGAGACAGAAAACACAGGGATAAATACATTGGGGACTAATGGGGAAAACAGGAGACACTTGGAGGTGGGTGGAGACTATCACCAAGACAGGTGAAACAGATCAGGGCGTGACAGTACCCCTCCCCTCTAGGGACGCCACCTGGCGTCCTACCTGGGCGCATACCTGGCTGACTGGGATTTCGGCGATGAGGGCCGGATCCAGGATGTCTCTAGCGGGAACCCAGCACCTCTCCTCTGGGCCGTAACCCTCCCAGTCAACCAGGTATTGGAAACCCCTGCCCCGTCGAACATCCAGGAGGCATTTCATCGTGTATGCCGGATGGCCATCGATCACATGGGTGGGGGATGGACCTGGAGACAGAAGACAAAGAGCTGTGAGACACAGGCTTAATCCTAGACACATGGAAAGTCGGGTGAATACAGAGGGTACGGGGTAACACAAGACGGACAGCAGTGGAACTAAGGACCTAAGGAAACGGGAGACAGTTTGCGGGACTCCACCCGAAAGGGCAGGTCCCGAGTGGAAAGTTCTCGGTTGCCTACGTCGTAGTTCCTCTCTGCAGGATTGAGACAGGAAGGCACAGGGATGGAGCGTCTGGTCCTGGGACAGGATGGCCCCCACTCCAACATCAGAAGAATCAACCTCTACCACATATTGACGGGACAGATCCGGATGGACGAGGATAGGTGCTGTGGTGAACCGATGCTTCAGGTCAACGAAGGCTCTGTCGACCACTGGAGACTAGAGGTTGACCAATTAATTGGAATGGCCGATTAATTAGGGCCGATTTCAAGTTTTCATAACAATCGGAAATCTGTATTTTTGGACACCGATTTGGCATAACTTTTTTACACCTTTATTTAACTAGGCAAGTCAGTTAAGAACACATTCTTATTTTCAATGACGGCCTAGGAACGGTGGGTTAACTGCCTTGTTCAGGGGCAGAACGACAGATTTTTACCTTGTCAGCTCGGGGATTCAATCTTGCAACCTTACGGTTAACTAGTCCAACGCTCTAACCACCTGCCTTACATTGCACTCCACGAGGAGCCTCCCTGTTACGCGAATGCAGTAAGAAGCAAAGGTAAGTTGCTAGCTAGCATTAAACGTATCTTATAAAAAACAATCAATCAATCATAATCACTAGTTAACTACACATGGTTGATGATATTACTAGTTTATCTAGCGTGTCCTGCGTTGCTTATAATCGATGCGGTGCGCATTCGCGAAAAAGGACTGTCGTTGCTCCAACGTGTACCTAACCATAAACATCAATGCCTTTCTTAAAATCAATACACAAGTATATATTTTTAAACCTGCATATTTAGTTAATATTGCCTGCTAACATGAATTACTTTTAACTAGGGTAATTGTGTCACTTCTCTTGCAACAGAGTCAGGGTATATGCAGCAGTTTGGGCCGCCTGGCTCGTTGGAACTGTGTGAAGACTATTTCTTCCTAACAAAGACAACCAACTTCACCAAACGGGGGATGATTTAACAAAAGCACATTTGCGAAAAAAGCACAATCGTTGCACGACTGTACCTAACCATAAACATCAATTAATCAATACACAGAAGTATATATTTTTAAACCTGCATATTTAGCTTAAAGAAATCCAAGTTAGCAGGCAATATTAACCAGGTGAAATTGTGTCACTTCTCTTGCGTTCATTGCACGCAGAGTCAGGGTATATGCAACAGTTTGGGCCGCCTGGCTCGTTGCTGTCACATTCCTGACCTTATTTCCTTTGTTCAGTCTTGTTTAGTTGGTCAGGACGTGAGCTGGGTGGGCATTCTATGTTATGTGTTTCTATGTTTGGTTTAGGGTTGTCAACTAGCCTGATATGGTTCTCAATCAGGGGCAGGTGTTTTACGTTTCCTCTGATTGGGAACCATATTTAGGTAGGCTGTTCTCACTGTTTGTTTGTGGGTGATTGTTCCTGTTCATTGCGTTCTTCGTTGTCTGTATGTTCACATGTTCAGGTCTGTAGCGTCGTTAGTTTCATTTTCTGTTTATTGTTTTTGTTCGTGTTGTTAAGTGGTTACAATAAATATGGAAACATACCACACTGCGCTTTGGTCCTCCTCTCTTCCACCTAACAACGAGCGTTACAGTTGCGAATTGTGTGAAGACTATTTCTTCCTAACAAAGACAACCAACTTCACCAAACGGGGGATGATTTAACAAAAGCACATTTGCGAAAAAAGCACAATCGTTGCACGACTGTATCTAACCATAAATATCAATGAATCAATACACAGAAGTATATATTTTTAAACCTGCATATTTAGCTTAAAGAAATCCAGGTTAGCAGGCAATATTAACCAGGTGAAATTGTGTCACTTCTCTTGCGTTCATTGCACGCAGAGTCAGGGTATATGCAACAGTTTGGGCCGCCTGGCTCGTTGCGAACTAATTTGCCCGAATTTTACGTAATTATGACATAACATTGAAGGTTGTGCAATGTAAAAGGAATATTTAGACTTATGGATGCCACCCGTTAGAAAAAATACGGAACGGTTCCGTATTTCACTGAAAGAATAAACGTTTTGTTTTCGAAATTATAGTTTCTGGATTCGACCATATTAATGACCAAAGGCTCGTATTTCTGTGTGTTATTATGTTATAACTAAGTCTGATTTGATAGAGCAGTCTGACTGAGCGATGGTAGGCACCAGCAGGCTCGTAAGCATTCATTCAAACAGCACTTTTGTGCGTTTTGCCAGCAGCTCTTCGCAATGCTTCAAGCATTGAGCTGTTTATGACTTCAAGCCTATCAACTCCCGAGATTAGGCTGGTGTAACCAATGTGAAATGGCTAGCTAGTTAGCGGGGTGACGTCACTATCGGTGATGTCACTCGCTCTGAGACTTTGAGTAGTTGTTCCCCTTGCTCTGCAAGGGCCGCGGCTTTTGTGGAGCGATGGGTAACGATGCTTCGAGGGTGGCTGTTGTCGATGTGTTCCTGGTTCGAGCCCAGGTAGGGGCGAGCAGAGGGACGGAAGCTATACTGTTACACTGGCAATACTAAAGTGCATATAAGAACATCCAATAGTCAAAGGTATATGAAATACAAATGGTATTGTCACGATCGTCGTAGTGAGGAGACCAAGGCGCAGCGTGATGATAATACATCTTTTTTTTAATAACGAAGAAGACTGAACAAACTATACAAAATAACAAAACGAACGTGAACGCTAAATGACACGAGTGCAGACATGCAACATCACATAGACAATAACCCACAAACCAAACTGGAAAATGGCAACCTAAATAGGATCCCCAATCAGAGACAACGATAAACAGCTGCCTCTGATTGGGAACCAATCTAGGCCACCATAGACCTACATATGCCTAGACTACACACACACACCTAGACAATACAAAACAATCATATCCACCCTCGTCACACCCTGACCTGACCAAAATAATACAGAAAACATAGAATACTAAGGTCAGGGCGTGACAGTACTCCCGACCGCAAACCTGAACTTATAGGGGAGAGTCCGGGTGGGCATTTACCCTCGGTGGCGGCTCTGGATCTGGACGCCGCCCCCCTTCTTTACACTTAGTCCTCAATTGTAGCACTGACCCATGGATCATCGCCGGAGGCTCTGGACTGCGGATCCTCGCCGTAGGCCCCGGGCTGGGGACCCTCGCTGCATGGATCATCGCCGGATGTTCTGGACTGGGGACCGTCGCTGGAGATCCCGGGCTGGGGACCGTCGCTGGCAGCTCCGGACAGGAGGGCGACTCTGGCAGCTCCGGACAGGAGGGCGTTGCTGGAGGCTCCGGACTGAAGGGCGTCGCTGGAGGTTCCGGACTGACGGGCGATACTGGAGGCTCCGTACTGGAGGGCGTCGCTGGAGGCTCCGGACTGACGGGCGACGCTGGAGGATCCGTACTGGAGGATCCGTACTGGAGGGCGTCGCTGGAGGCTCCGGACTGGAGAACGTCTCTGGAGGCTCCGGACTGGAGGGTGTCGTTGGAGGCTCCGGTCTGGAGGGCGTCGCTGGAGGCTCCGTACTGGAGGGCATCGCTGGAGGCTCCGGACTGGCAGCCTTTGTTGGAGGCTTCGTGCCATGACTCCTCACTGGAGGCTTCGTGCCATTGATCATCACTGGAGGCTTCATGCCATGGATCATCACTGGAGGCTTCGTGCCATGGATCATCACTGGAGGCTTCGTGCCATGGATCATCACTGGAGGCTTCGTGCCATGGATCATCACTGGAGGCTTCGTGCCATGGATCATCACAGGAGGCTTCGTGCCGTGGATCATCACTGGAGGCTTCGTGCCATGGATCATCACTGGAGGTACCGGGCTGGGAACACGCACCTCGGGGCGAGTGCGAGGAGCAGGAATAGGGCGTACTGGACCCTGGAGGCGCACTGGAGGCGTGGTGCGTGGTGCCGGAACTGGTGGTACCGGGCTGGGGACACGCACCTCAGGGCGAGTGCGGGGAGGAGGAACAGGACGTACTGGACTCTGGAGGCGCACTGGAGGCCTGGTGCGTGGTGCCGGAACTGGTGGTACCGGGCTGAGGACATGCACCTCAGGGCGAGTGCGGGGAGGAGGAACAGGATACACTGGTCCGTGGAGAAGCATTGGAGATCCAGAACATAGAGCTGGCTCAATATGTCCTGGCTGGATGCCCATTCTAGCCCGGCAAACGCGAGGAGCTGGAATAGAGCGCACCGGGCTAAGAATGCGAACTGTAGACACCGTGCGCATCTCTGTGCTTGACCAGTTACACGCCCCCCATGGTAAGCACGAGGAGTTGGCTCAGGTCTCCTACCTGACTCAGCCAATCTCCTCGTGTGCCCCCCCCAAAAAAATCTTGGGGCTGCCTCTCGGGCTTCCGTGCTAACCGTGTACCTACATATCGTTGCCGTTCCTCTATTCTCCGGTATTTTTCCTCGTAGTATCGCCGTTCCGCTTTCGCTGCCTCTAACTCCTCCTTAGGACGGTAATACTCCCCTGGCTGTGTCCAGGGTCCTGCTCCATCTAATATCTCCTCCCAGGTCCATTTCCCCATTAAGCGCTTTTCCTCCTTTTCACGCTGCTTGGTCCTGTTATGGTGGGTTATTCTGTCACGATCGTCGTAGTGAGGAGACCAAGGCGCAGCGTGATGATGATAATACATCTTCTTTTTAATAACGAAGAAGACTGAACAAACTATACAAAATAACAAAACGAACGTGAACGCTAAATGACACAAGTGCAGACATGCAACATCACATAGACAATAACCCACAAACCAAACTGGAAAATGGCAACCTAAATAGGATCCCCAATCAGAGACAACGATAAACAGCTGCCTCTGATTGGGAACCAATCTAGGCCACCATAGACCTACATATGCCTAGACTACACACACACACCTAGACATACAAAAACCCACAAAACAATCATATCCACCCTCGTCACACCCTGACCTGACCAAAATAATACAGAAAACATAGAATACTAAGGTCAGGGCGTGACAGGTATAGAGAGAAATAGTACTATAATTCCTGTAATAACTACAACCTAAAACTTCTTACCTGGGAATATTGAAGACTCATGTTAAAAGGAACCACCAGCTTTCATATGTTCTCATGTTCTGAGCAAGGAACTTAAACGTTAGTTTTTTTACTTTCTTCTTCAACACTTTGTTTTTGCATTATTTAAACCAAATTGAACATGTTTCATTATTTATTTGAGGCTAAATTGATTTTATTGATGTATTATATTAAGTTAAAATAAGTGTTCATTCAGTATTGTTGTAATTGTCATTAATAAAAAAATTTTTTTTTAAATCGGCCGAATAATCGGTATCGTCTTTTTTTGGTCCTCCAATAATCGGTATCGGTATCGGCGTTGAAAAATCATAATCGGTCGACCTCTACTGGAGACCATGTGAACGATACCTTGGGAAAGGTGAGTGCAGAGAGGGGGGGCCGCCAGGGTGCTGTAGCCCCGAATTAAATGGAACCCCAGGAAACCTTGTAACTGCACCCTGTGGCCACTACCACTGCTTTCACTTTTTCAGGATCCATTTGGACATTTCCATCAGCGATGACATATCCCAGAAAGGAGATTGTAGAGCGGTGGAACTCACACTTCTCGGCTTTCACGAACAATTGGTTCTCCAGGAGGCGCTGAAGGACTTGTCTGACATGAAGAATGTGTTCTTGGGCAGACGGGGGGGAAAAAAACAGGATGTCGTCAAGGTAGACAAACACGAAACGGTTTAGCATGTCCCGGAGCACATCGTTTACCAGAGCCTGGTTGGAGAGTCCATACGGCATTTCCTGGTACTCATGTCCGCTGGCTGTGCTAAAGGCTGTCTTCCACTCATCTCCTTTGCGTATCCGAACCAGGTGGTAGGCATTCTGAAGGTCCAGTTTGAGAAAGAAAAATGATGGCCCCATGGAGAGGTTAGAAGGCCGAGGAGTGGTAGGGGGTAACAATTATTGATCGTTATATCATTCAGACCCCGGTAGTCAATGCACGGACGCAGGGTCTTGTTCTTCTTCTCCACAAAGAAAAACTCCGTGTCGGCAGGAGATGCAGATGGACAGATGCCTTCAGTAGCCAGAGAATCCTCAATGTACTCCTCCATGGCCTTGGTCTCCGGGCCGGATAGAGAATATAGCCGACCACGCGGTGGTGTGGTTCCGGTGGAGGAGATCAACGGCACAATCATAAGGACAGTGCGGGGGAAGAGAAGTAGCCCGTGCCTTACTGAAGACCTCCAGAAGGTCATGGTACTCAGTGGGGATGGCAGAGACATCCGTGGCTTTGCTTGCGTCCTGAGGGGGACATCTCAAGGAAGGCTGTGCCGCTTTTAGGCAATGAGAATGACAAAACTGGCTCCAACCCAGGATGGACCTCGTGGTGCAGTCAATAACAGGATTGTGTTTCTGGAGCCAAGAAAATCCCAAAACCACAGGAACATGGGGAGATAAGAAAAAGGAAGGAACTGGAGATTTTAAAAAAGATAAGAAAAAGGGAGGAACTGTATGGTCTCACTGTGGTTTCCTGATACCCGTATATGAACGGGCAAAATGCTATGGGTGACTCTTCCAATAGAGTTGCCGTCCAGTGCCCTTGCATCCATGGGGACAGGGAGAAGTTGAGTGGAAATACCTAAATCAGAAACCATGGTAGCATCCATAAAACTTTCATCAGCCCCAGAGTCAATGAGCACCCTGAGAGACTTAGACTGGTCTCCCCACAGCAGAATCACAAAAAAAAGGTGGACGGGTGATGGAAGTTAGTAAAAAGGGTTTCTTAACTGGGCAAGTGGCTATATAATGTCCCGCCCCTCCACAGTACAGACAACAGTTAGAATTTAGCCTACGTGAGCGTTCCCCAACTGATAACCTAGCTCTTCCCAGTTGCATGGGCTCAGGAGTATCCAATTCACCCATCGCTGATGATTCTCTGGGAACCTCGGGTGTTTTCGGCTCTCCTCAGAAATACCAACTTCGGGGATTTACGGATTCCTTCGGACGAGTGCCAGCATCAGCAGACGAACGAGTGTTCCCGAGACCCGACCTCTCACACCGGCGTTCTCGTAGGCGCTCATCAATCCTAATCGCCAGGGCAATGAGGGAATCGAGGTCCAGTGGTATTTCCAGAGCTGCGAGCTCATCCTTTAACACCTCTGACAGTCCGTGGAGAAAGGTGTCATACAGAGCCTCTGGATTCCAGGAACTATCGGCGGCCAATGTGACGAAAATCTAATGCGTAGTCTGCCACACTACGGGAGTTCTGATGAACATGCAGTAGTTTGAGCTGCCTCCCTCCCGGGCACCGGAGAATCAAAAACCTTCCTCACTTCTGACATGAATTCCTCCAGGCTATGGCACACAGCAGATTGCTGCTCCCACACAGTCGCTGCCCAGGAGAGCGTCCTTCCGGACATTAGTGTGATTAAAGACTATCTTTGATCGGTCCAACGGGAACGAAGAAGGCTGGAGTTCTGGGAAAGGAACGCCCGGCAGGTACCAGGATCGCCTGCATAACACTCCGGAGGTAAGCAGGGTTCTCGAGGAGCCAGGGTGGGTTGAACAAATCCACTAGTAGTAGAAAGGTCACTGGGTGGTTGGGAGGTCTCAGAGGTGGCGAGCTGCCTATGAGCTAACTCACTGATTTGCTCCATTATAGCCTTGAACCCTTGGTCGTGGCGTTCCGTCAGGGAACGAAGCCCTGGAAGGTACAGCAGTAGCTCCTCATGCCTCCCAATGGTGGCTCCCTGTAGGGAGACAGCGTGATGGAGCTGGTCTCAGTCTGCTGGTTCTGTCATGGCCAGTTCGTACTATAAGGGCACAAGGCGAGACCCAAATGCAGACACAGGAGGCAGATGGTTGAGCTCCGATATTTATTACACCAAAAGGGGTAGGCAAAAGGCAGGTCGGGGGACAGGCGAGAGTTCCTAAACCAGGTCAGAGTCCAAACAGAACAAGGGGATAGGCAGGCTCGAGGTCAAAACAGGCAGAGTGGTCAGGCAGGCGGATTCGGCATCAGGACAGGCAAAAACAGAGACTGGGAAAAATCGGCGCTAGGAGAAATGTTGGTTGACTTGGCAAAACAAGACAAACTGGTACAGAGAGACAGGAAATACAGGGATAAATACACTGGGGACTAATGGGGAAAACAGGAGACACCTGGAGGTGGGTGGAGACCATCACCAAGACAGGTGAACCAGATCAGGGCGTGACACTTCTTCTACAACAACAGTCACTACATCTTCTTCTTCTACACTGGCAACAACATTCACTACATCTTCTTCTTCTTCTACACTAGCACCAACATTCACTACATCTTCTATCCTACACATGTTCTCACTCTGATATTAAAGAGTTTTCCAAAATAGTGTCAGTGAAAGTGTGGCTTGCCATTCTTGTTTTCCCTCCTCACAGCCTCCTGTGGGACTTTATTATGATAATATTTCCATTGGCGTTGAGTGCTGTGAGGACAGGACCTGTGCCTTGTGTTTAATGATTCATCACCTAAGAGGTAATATTCACTGACAATTGAGATGCAACCATTGTGTGTTTGGTAGAACAATCACTTTTTACTGCGTCCGGCGTATATGGTCCAAGAGTAGTATTCACATTTTGTGGATCCAGATGTGTCCGAGTAATCTGTTGTTTATTTTATTGGATCACATTCACAGGTTGTCCTTAGCCATTAGGGGACCCATTGTTGATGTCAGAACTTTGCAATGTAGGCTATTAAGTAATGTTTGTCTCTCATATGCAAAGCTCTATTTTTGTCATTTGGTGTTTTTTGTAACTGTAGATGCCGAACACCAAGCTACTTCTGTGGTTTCTCGTACCATTTGATATTCATTGTTATGACTGTTGTGTTTTGTGTCATTGATGTTGATGTTATGAATTATGCAAACCCAGTTATCCCTTAATCTTGTGGGGGGTTTTTTCAATATCATTCTCACGATACCTCACGTCAATGGAATATGCCCTTTTTGCCAATGACGTTTTTGAAACTCACATTTGTATATTTATGAACTATTCCAGAACTATCATTGAATACATACATATGACATGTATCAAATCAGGACATAATATCACCGGAAAATTTTACAGCAAAGGTTTATTTACAATTCCTTATACATTTAGTAAATTCCATACAATACACAATTTACACATGAAAAAGAAAAAGAAATGGGCAACGCCATGCAGTACATGTCACGTAATGATTAAACAGAGAATTCTCAGAAATGTATTTATATAATGCAGTTAAGGGAGCCCAAGACATCTTCCAGAGCACAGTGGCAACCATACAAGTCTCTCTCTCTTTATAGGTCAGACAATATGGAAAGATCCAACGCTCGCTTCGCCAGAGGATATTCCTGAATAAGTTACAGTCTCCCTGAGAGCAGCCAGACTGTACAGGAGAGGACAGATGCATGCATCATGCTGGTGGCACAGGCACACTCAGAAATCAACCTGAAGCCAAGGCAGGGCTGTATAGTGTCAGTCAGTCTACAAGCCCTAGTACCTCGACATTCTACAGGACAAGTGGGAATAGGAGACGACTGAATTACCATGGAGAAGTAGCGAAAACTAAGTGCATTTTAAAAAAAATTGTCATTTATCACTTATTATGTGAAATGTGAAGCATAAACGTGTCTGGGAATTTTTAGAACCTGAAACTGTCTGGAATCGAGGGGATCATGTCATTTGACTATTTCTTCTGTATTATAAGGCAATCTTTGCACTCTGTTTTCTGTTTGACGTTTTTTTCCCACAAAATCGGCATGTTTCTACATTTGAATGGGAAACTCTCTTCCATTCCTCTCTCCTCTTAAAGCTAATGAATCAGGAAACTGGAAACTGATCAGAGACTGTTCGGATAGTCCTTACTATTTTTCTCACACAATGTGTTATGTAACATTGGCAATTAGACTTACTCTGTCTCTCAACCTCCCCCAAAGCCTCTTCATGAAACATCTACCTGTCAACTTATCAGTGCACGTTTACTTTAAATAGCCTACTTCCATAAGTGACGACTTCAGCTTCAGATAAGTGATGGACAGTGAGGCCAAAGACCACTTTTTCTCTACAACAGCTCTCTCTAATTATTCAATTCCATCACAAGATAATCTCACCCCTTCTCCCACAAGTGACTCCTCTTTGGTGTTGCAAGTCCTCCAGTTGTTGAACAGTTGTTGCTGTGGCCCCTCTCTCTCACCTCACACCCTACGGTTAATGAGAGTTATCTTCTCCACACGTGGACCCAATTACCATCATCTTACTCATAGCCTGGATGCAACAATCTGCTCCAAATAAGCTGATTGGTTTATTTTAATGAACTGCTGGACTGTCCATTCTAAGAGGGTTTAACATGCCCATGATGGTAGAGGTCATTGATAATGACTAGAGGGCTGTACACTGTACAATATACTTGTTTAATCTATTTGATCTTGAGTATCTATTTTATAAGATATCTTTTGAGCTGTTGTTAGCTTCAGGTTGAGTGCAAAATCTAAACAATTTTTTTTGTACAATAAACTGTACCATAAACTGCAATGGTTTCAATTTACTTAGTTCCCTGAGGTTTTGCTGACTGACATTTAAGAAAACACCTCGAAAATTGAGCCAATTTAAAGGTATGGTCGTTTAAATGTTGAACGTACTCGACCACAGACCTCTCTTGTGCCTAAATGATATCCACATGCTGCGTGGAAATCAACTTGTTTGGTTGTTTGTGACAGTCTCGGTTAAAACTTCATAGGGATAGGGGGCAGTGTTTCCACTTTGAACAAATTGCGTGCCCAAACGAAATTTCCTCCTACTCTGTCCCAGAAGGTAATACATGCATATTATTATTACTATTGTATAGAAAACACTCTGAAGTCTCTAAAACTGTTTGAATTATTTCTGTAAGTATAACAGAACTCATTTGGCAGACAAAAACCTGAGAAGAGGTCAAAACAGGAAATGAGAAGTCGATTTTCAAAACAGTGTCAAATGGTACCCCGTCTAGATATGACCGAACAAACACTGCCTAGGGCTTCCACTAGATGTCGTCGTCTTTAGATTTTAGTCTTATTGTTCTACTATAAAGGAGGGGCTCATAGGAGCTGTTCTAGTGAGTGGTCGTCAGAATTCTCAGTCAGGATTTGCGCGCGAGGGAGAGAGAGAGCTCTCGTTCCAATGCTCTTTCTTCAGACAATGAAATTCTCCGGTTGGATCCTTATTGATGATTAATGTAAAACACATACTAAATATGGATTGCAAACATCATTTGACCTGTTTCTACGACCTGTAACGGAACTTTTTGAGTTTTTGTCTGGATGGATTGTTCGTGCGTCATGAAATGGATTCCTGGGATGAACATGCTAACAACAAGTGGCTAAATGATGGGCTTTATGGAACTTTTCAGTCATTTATTGTCGATCTGGGAATCCTGGGAGTGCCTTCTGATGAAGTTATTCGAAGGTAAGTGCATATTTATAGTGTTTTTGTAGCTTTTGTTGACACCAAAATGGCGATTATTTCTTTGGCTGGATTGTGCTCTAAAACGCCGTTCTCAGATTAATCTTTTTCCGTAAAGTTTATTTTGAAATCTGACACAGCGGTTGCATAGAGGATAAGTTTATCTTTAATTATGTGAATAACACTTGCATCTTTTATCAATGTTTATTATGAGTATTTCTGCAAAATCACCAGATGTTTTGGAATCAAAACATTACTGCATGTAACGCGCCAATGTAAACTGAGATTTTTTGTATATGTATATATGCACATTATCGAACAAAACATAAATGTATTGTGTAACATGATGTTATATGACTCATCTGATGAAGAATTTCAAAGGTTAGTGATTAATTCTATCTCTATTTGGGGGTTTTGTGCAAGCTACCTGTGCTGTGAAAGAAATGTCTGTGCTTTTTTGTATTTGGTGTATTTGGTGTATTTGGCTGTAAAACATTTAAAAATCGGACATGTTGGCTGGATTCACAAGATGTTTATCTTTCATTTGCTGTATTGGACTTGTTAATGTGTGAAAGTAAAATATTTCAAAAAAATATTTTTGAATTTCGCGCGCGCTGCCTTTTCAGTGGAATGTGGGGGCTAGACAGGTTAATCTCTTCAAAGTGCCCTCAAGAGTATCTGTAATGTATTTCCTAATTAACAGCTGGGCTGATAACTACGAGCCAGCCATGTTTGCTTCCTCCGTGTTCTACAGGCACTCATTTGGGTTTGGATTAGTTCAGCTCTAGGCGCTCTCCAGCAGTCTGAAGGGACCCACAGCCACCCACTACATAGATAAACAAGTTTGGACCTACTATCAATGGGGAACTTTCCTACCATTACTGAATCCAATTAAATGGTCCTTTTTGAATGTCTTCCCACTTGCTACTCTAATGCCCAAGCACTGGAGAACCTCTAAAACTCATACTCAGTGAGGGGTAGAAAGACGGCATGCTCATAATTGGTTCTTCTGAAGGACTGTTTAAATAAAACTTAATTCGCCCAGAGCCTATTTTCCCATTGGGAAACAAATTTGTGGAATTGGTCCTGTAATAATCAGAGGTCTGTCTGCAAGTTAACTATATTAATAAGTTGTTGTTTAGTAGCTATGGGGAAATAGTACCATTGAGATAAATGTGTCCCTCTGGAAAGGGACTGTGTTCTCTAAACTGAAAATATGATTGTACACTTCTTGCTAAAAGTTAATGCGTCATGCAGCAAGATATGAAAACATTATAATGGGAGCAGATTGCAGAAATATCAGAAATATATGTGGTACTGACAGTGTAAAATGATTACCTAACATTTAAATGATTGTTATACACTGTAATTCAAAAAGCAATTGAATCCTGTACAAGCTCCTTTACAAATACACTCGGTATACCACAGCCAAACTTACTGAAGGATTTACCCTATTTACCAGCAGTACCTGGTGCAGTATATAATTGGCTTGTCACGTGATGATTTGCAAGGGCTCTCAGGTCAAAATAGAACATAGCTATTGCACTTGATGAGACAAAGACAGACACTCCCACATTTAACAACAATACAGTCAATTTAGTCTTGGAACTAACCTAGCTAATTATCTGCAATGTATAAATAGGGTTTCTTCTTTGATGTTGATTTGTTTTAGTTTTTTTACATTCCTGACAGTAATGTTGGGGGGATGTTGAAGAACAGACAGAGAGGTGTGTTGGATGAGTACTTGGGGACTTTGTGGGAACTGAGGACTGAAGGGAATTGTGTCATCCCCCACAATCTCCTCTCTCTCCCAGGTCCCCTACCGCAGGCTCTGTTCAGTCAACTTGCTGAGATGCGTTTTGATAAGGGACGCTTGTGTTGGCTGGGGCCTGGTGCATGTTGTATGTTGTATTCAGGTTAGAGTAAAGGTCTGGATCTCAGTTGGAAATGTGACATACTTATTTGGAGAGAAAAACGCAAGAAACAAGCGCACTAAGAAGCGTCCTCTGTTCCACAAACTCAATAACTCCTTGCACCCCATTGCATCTTCTTAAATAATGCCTATTTTTGGCAGAAAATACTTCCTGGTTTCTAGAAAAGGGGCCCACTGTCTGTTACAAACAAACTAGATCACTAGGACCTCATGTTCCTTTGATCTTGGAAAGCGTTGACTGATTATGAAGTGTTTATCATTTCGACTGGCGTTTACAGTTGCAGTTGGTTATAACTCAAGCGATCAGAGATATCAGAAAAGAGGGTTGGTTAACGATGGTTAATGTGGAACGCGATAAATCCAAATATTTCTCGGAAATTGGTTTCCGTCTTAAAATCCTATTAATGCCAATTAAATAAATATCCTTTGCTTTACTGGACTGATGAAAGCTAAAGAAATGTATTTCTTCTCAAGGAATACAATTAATACTGATATGTATTGCCAAACCCTTCCAGTAAGTTTCAGAGAAAAAAAGTCTTAATTTCTCTCTCCTGTGTGGTTTTGCTGGAGTGGTTACTGTTTCAATAGATTACCGTACTGTGTTCAGAGAAAGTTCACATCCAACATCACCAGGCTGACACAACTTGACATTTCCTTCTTTTGTTTGTGAGAGTAAGTCATCTTCATTTCTAACCCAAAGACCTAGGAATAAATTAAAGTTATTAGGATTCAAGTACAGAACGTGGAAAACTTTACACACACTAAAAATACTACTTTTGTTTACACTCTGTGGCACAACGAAAACTTGTAACTCACTTAACGGCAGATCTACTGCCGGTCCTGTGTCCGCATCGTAGATCTCCTCCTGCTAGAGAAGCTGGATCTGCGGCTCGTGGATTCAGAGGGGTAGGTCACTACCCGGGAGGACCTTCCTCGGACCTGCAGCCCCTGCGCCTCCCTCATGTCCCTTGCCATCTGAGACAGGGTCTGGCTGGGGTTTGTCTGGAGGCGTTGGAAGAGACTCTCTCTGGTTAAAGTCCTCTCTGGGCAGCTGAAAGTCAGAGCAACCCCAGTGTCTGACTTCATCTCTCTGGAGAAGCCGTCAGAGGTACCGTCAAAACAGCGTCCAATGGCGATCTCTTTTGCCACCCTTGGGTTCTGGTCCGTGACTGTGTAGATGCCATAGTTGTGCCCCAAGGGGTCGACGGGGGCCAGCATGTTGAAGGCATGGGACTCGTTGTTCTGTGAGGTAGGGGGGTGCTTGGTCAGGTACTCCTTTAAGAGGCTGTTGATGCCCACTCTCCGACAGTTGCCCTGTGGGAGGACTGATATGAGGGACCTATCGACTGCGGCTTGGTCGAAGAGCATACCACTGCACTTGAACTCAAGGCAAGCTGCTGAGATGTTGGCCACGTGCATGTCGCGGGTACTGCGGATGTCTCTGATGCCGTACAGCTGGCCTGCAGTCTCAGGATGGGTGCCTCCATGGTTCTGTGACCTTATCATAACCTCCCTTTGCCCCTGGATCTTGACCTTGATGAAGCAAGCCCTGAACTCTTGAGGGTTGGGCCACCAAGAGAGGTAGTCACCTGTCCACGATGTTAAGTCGTTCTCTTGAAAGGGCACAACGTTATATTCGTATTTGTCCTTTTCCACTCTGAAGAATCGGAAATGGTTGGCATTGACTTCAGCATTTTCACAGGATATTAAACTCTGATAGGAGTATATTGGCCCGTTGGTCTCTTCCAAATGATTGGGGTTGGGTTTTGCCAAGTTGATTCTGAAGGCTGTTTTCTTAAGAGCTGGATCATTGTGGTCTGAACGCCGGTAGTCTATCTTGTCTAAATATGGCTGAGACACACCAATGATGTTTGGGTTCATCTTGGGGGTTGAGGGAGCTGCTTCCAGTTCTTCACCACCCATAATGCCTGTGACGTAAGCTGTGTAAGCATCAGGCACCTGAGCATCACAGAAGGCTGGCAGGCAGGCGCCGTTGTGTCCAGTTATCACACTGTCAAAGCGACCCCATGCTCTGGGGTTAGAGGAGAAGCCAGGCTTGGGCTCCAGGTTTATCAGGCTGATGACCACACCTTCCAACTGCTCAGTGGCCAGAAATTTGTCACTCATGTACGCCCTCACTTTGACGTAGCAGCGGCGGTTCTCAGGCACATCCAGGTTGAAAAGTCGGCGCTCCCTGATTTCCATGTTACCTATGAGGAAAGTACGCTCCTCTCGCTTGCGCCGTCCATTACCACCAGATGTGGTCTGAGTGTAGTGAAAGTCACTCTCCTCCTCCCAGACACCTGTGTCTGGGTTGAGGGACCACAGTTTCATTTTGGGAATGTGTTCGTGCATTTTGACGTGCTGTGTGTCTAGGAGTACTTGTACCGCTCCAGCCCCTAGGACTTCCTGGTTCATCTCATCTCTGAAGTCAACGGAAAACATCCCATATGTCCTCAGTGGAAGCATGTCACCCTCATCGTCCACAAAGTTGAGATCACCAGGCGCTGCAGCAGCTGTGGTGATGTTCCTGGGGTCAATGAAGGTGACACTGGCTTTCACCGTACCTTCGTACACCTCCCCATTGTTTTTGTGGAAAGAATTTGGAGGTATGACAATCTGTCCAATGGGGTCCTCTCCTTTGATTTCTCCTAAGTCAATGGTATTTGTCTCTCCAGCATTGATATCAATAGGTTCCTGCTTTCTCATCACCTTCACGTCATGGTAAACAGAGCCCCCTCTCTTGTCAAAGATAAACACCTTAGGAGTGTCAATGAATTTTTCAGTGGGATCCACAAAGTTGACCACTAGCCTCTCTGTGTCTGGGGTTATATTGAGCGTGAAACCTCCTTTGTACCCTGTGGTGCCCACTCTCTCCTTGCCAACGTACATGTGCCCGAAACGCAGTGGTTCATTGTTGTCAACTGTGACCACCCTGCCACGCACAAGCACCTTGGGCACCACACACTTCAGACAGCCACACTCAGTCACAGCTTTGATGGGTAGGCTGTAGCTCCCACAGTTGATCACCCGGCTCTCCATCTTTTGGACCCCGCAGCAGTAGCCACCTCCATCCCTGCAGCGCAGGTCGAAGTCCAGGGAGCCTACACACTTGTTGTGGGTGCAGCGGCCAGCGTTGTAGAGCTTAGAGTCAGTCCCAGGCTGAACACAGTCCATGGGCAGCCTAATGAGGTGGTTCTTAGGTGTGGGGTTGCATGCCGGCGTGCCTTTAGCTGTGGAATACACAGTGCATAGAGTTAGCAATGAGATTATACTCATGTTTTATGGATGTAAACACACACATGCATAATGCATATAATGCACACACAGTGGCAACAAAAAGTATGTGAACCCTTTGGAATTACCTGGATTTCTGCATAAATTGATCATCATATTTGATCTGATCTTCATCTAAGTCACAACAATAGACAAACATAGTGTGCTTAAACTAATAACACACACATTATTATATTTTTCTTGTCTATATTGAATACATAATTTAAACATTCACAGTGTAGGTTGGGGAAAGTATGTGAATTCCTAGGCTAATGAATTCTCCAAAAGCGAATTCCAGTCAGCTAACCTGGAGTCCAATCAATGAGACGAGATTGGAGATGTTGGTTAGAGCTGCCTTGCCCTATAAAAAAAGCACTCACAAAATTTGAGTTTGCTATTCACAAGAAGCATTGCCTGATGTGAACCATGCTGCAAACAAAAGAGATCGCAGAAGACCTAAGATAAAACATTGTTGACTTGCAAAAAGCTGGAATGGGTTACAAAAGTATCTCCAAAAGCCTTGATGTTCATCAGTCCATGGTAAGACAAATTGTCTATAAATGGAGAAAGTTCAGCTCTGTTGCTACTCTCCCTGGGAGTGGCCGTCCTTCTAAGATGACTGCAAGAGCAAAGCGCAGAATGCTCAATGAGGTTAAGAAGAATCCTAGAGTGTCAGCTCAAGACTTACAGAAATCTCTGGAACATGCTAACATCTCTGTTGACGAGTCTACGATACCACGGAAGAAGGCACTGCTGTCCAAAAAAAACATCTGAAGTTTGCAAAAGGGCACTTGGATGTTCCCTGGCGCTACTGGCAAAATATTCTGTGGACAGATGAAACTACAGTTGAGTTGTTTGGAAGGAACACACACCATGTGTGGATGAAAAAAAGGCACAGCACACGAACATCAAAACCTCATCCCAACTGTAAAGTACGGTGGATGGAGCATCATGTTTGGGGCTGCTTTGCTGCCTCAGGGCATGGACAGCTTAATAACATCGACGTAAAAATGAATTTCCAAGTTCATCAAGACATTTTGCAGGAGAATGTTAGGCTATCTATCTGCCAATTGAATCTCAACAGAAGTTGCGTGATGCAATAGGACAATGACCCAAAACACAGAAGTAAATCAACAACAGAATGGCTTCAAGAGAAGAAAATACACCTTCTGGAGTGGCCCAGTCAGTGTCTTTACCTCAGCCCGATTGAGATGCTGTGGCATGACCTCAAGAGAGTAGTTCTCACCAGACATCCCAAGAATATTGCTTAACTGAAACAGTTTTGTAAAGAGGAATGGTCCAAAATTCCTCCTGACCATTGTGCAGGTCTGATCCGCAACTACAGAAAATGTTTGGTTGAGGTTATTGCTGCCAAAGGACGGTCAACCAGTTATTAAATCCAAGGGTTCACATACTTGTGAATGTTTACACAGTGTGTTCAATAAAGACATGAAAACGTATAATTGTTTGTGTGTTATTAGTTTAAGCAGACTGTGTTTGTCTATTGTTGTGACCTAGATGAAGATCAGATCAAATTGTATGAGCAATTTATGCAGAAATCCAGGTATTTCCAATGGGTTCACATACTTGTTCTTGCCACTGTATACACTGAGAATACCAAACATTCGGGAACTCCCTTCCTAATATTGACTTGCAAAAGGAATCATGTTCATGATATCATAGCTGAGGTTACGCTCCAATGTTCCTCTTAGACTCCCTATCCTCTAAAGAAAAAGATTGTTGCAGACAGATGGAACAGCCTGAATTTCTTCAGGCTAGGGTCCCTTTTTCTCAATTTCCCCCTGACTGACGTGGCCAAAGTAAACTGCCTGTTGCTCAGGCCCTGAAGCCAGGATATGCATATACTTGGTACCATTGGAAAGAAAACACTTTGAAGTTTGTAGAAATGTTAAAATAATGTAGGAGACTTTAACACAATAGACATGGTTGGAGAAAATCCAAAGAAAAACCAAACAGAATTATTTTCTTTCAGAGCACATGCTCTTACAATGGAAAGTAGAGGGAAATAACAAAATCTAGCTACCAGTATGCAATTCCTATGGCTTCCACAGGGTGTCAACACTATATGTTCAAGGTTTCAGGCTTGTTTCTTCCAAAACGAGTAAGAATAATGAGTTTTAGTACTGGGACAAACTATTGGAAATTCGTGTTTGGGCGCACGAGGAAGACAAGATGCACCTGCTAATATTGGTTTCCTATTGAACATACTTCTTTCCGTATGAAATATTATAGTTTGATTACATGTTAGGGTATCTGAGGAGTCAATAGAAACATATTTTGACTTGTTTTAATGGCTGGGGGGCAGTATTGAGTAGCTTGGATGAATAAGTTGCCCAAAGTAAACAGCCTGCTCCTCAGTCTCAGTTGCTAATATATGCATAGTATTATTAGTATTAGATAGAAAACACTCTAAAGTTTCTAAAACTGTTTGAATGATGTCTGTGAGTATAACAGAACTCATATGGCAAGAAAAATCCTGAGGAGAAATCAAAACAGGAAGTGAGAAATCTGAGCTTTGTATGTATTCACCAGAGTCCCCAATGAAATCCCCTTGAGATATTAATGATGTTGCACTGCCTAGGGGTTCCACTAGATGTCAACCATCAATATAAATTATAATGAGACTTCTATGATGTTGTGGGAGTGAATGATAGCAGAATCTTTCAGGTGTCTGGCAGTCAGCCATTTTCTGATCACGCTTATTCCTCATGGTACCCACTTGCGTTCCATTTCTCACGAAGACAAGAAGGAATACTCCGGTTGGAACTTTATTGAAGCTATATGTTAAAAACATCCTAATGATTGATTCTGTACTTAGTTTGAAATGTTTCTTCGACCTGTAATATAACTTTTTGAAGTTTTTGTCAGATGTAACGCTGACCAGAATGAGCGTTTGGATATGTATACCAAACGCGCTAACAAAAGAAGGTATTTGGACATAAATAACGGACATTATCGAACAAAACAAACATTTATTGTGGACCTGGGATTCCTGGAGTGCTTTCTGATGTAGATCATCAAAGGTAAGGGAATATTTATCATGTCATTTCTTGTTTATGTTGACGTTAACATGGCGGCTAATTGTGACAAATTTTTCTGAGCGCCGTCTCAGATTATTGCATGGCTGGCTTATTCCGTAAAGTTTTTTTGAAATCAGACACAGCGGTTGCATTAAGGAGAGGTATATCTATAATTCCATGTGTATAACTTGTATTATCATCTACATTTATGATGAGTATTTCTGTTGAATGATGTGGCTATGCAAAATCACTGGATGTTTTTGGAACTAGTGAATGTAACGCGCCAATGTAAACTCATATTTTGATAAATATGAACTTTATCAAACAAAACATACATGTATTGTGTAACATGAAGTCCTATTAGTGTCATCTGATGAAGATCATCAAAGGTTAGTGATTAATTTTATCTCTATTTGTGCTTTTGAAACTCCTCTCTTTCACAGGAAAAAAAATGGCTGTGTTTTTCTGTGGCTATATGTGGTGACCTAACATAATCGTTTGTGGTGCTTTTGCTGTAAAGCATATTTGAAATCGGACACTGTGGTGGGATTAACAACAAGAATAGCTTTAAAATGGTATGAGATACATGTATGTTTGAGGAATTTTAATTCTGAGATTTTTTATGTTTTGAAAATGGCGCCCTGCACGTTCACTGGCTGCTGTCATATCGATCCCGGTAGCGGGATGCAGCCATACGGAGTTAACAAAGTTTTGGGATTCCTTTCTCTGCATGTTGAACGAGTGGATTACTCAAATCGATGGCGCCAACTAAACAGACTTTTTGGGATATAAAGAAGGATTTTATCTAACAAAACGACACTACATGTTATAGCTGGGACCCTTTGGATGACAAATCATAGGATGATTTTCAAAAAGTAAGTGAATATTTAATCACTATTTGTGAATTTATGAAACCTGTCGGCCGGTGGAAAAATATTTTGATGTGGGGCGGCGTCCTCAAACAATCGCATGGCATGCTTTCGATGTAATGGCTACTGTAAATCGGCCAGTGCAGTTAGATTAACAAGAATTTAAGCTTTCAACCGATAAAACCGATTGTATGTACCTACATGTTTAATGTCCATCATTTTTATGACTATTTATTTGAATTGCGCACCCTCCAGTTTCACCAGAAGTTGTCCCGCTAGCGGGACGCCTAGCCTGATATATACAGTTGAAGTCAGAAGTTTACATACACTTAGGTTGGAGTTATTAAAAATCGTTTTTCAACCACTCCACAAATTTCTTGTTAACAAACTATAGTTTTGGCAAGTCGGTTAGGACATCTACTTTGTGCATGACACAACTAATTTATCCAACAATTGTTTACAGACAGATTATTTCACTTATAATTCACTGTATCACAATTCCAGTGGGTCAGAAGTTTACATACACTAAGTTGACTGTGCCTTTAAACAGCTTGGAAAATTCCAGAAAATAATGTAATGGCTTTAGAAGCTTCTGATAGGCTAATTGACATAATTTTAGTCAATTGGAGGTGTACCTGTGGATTTATTTCAAGGCCTACCTTCAAACTCAGTGCTTCTTTGCTTGACATCATGGGAAAATCAAAAGAAATCAGCCAAGACCTCAGAAAAGAAATTGTAGACCTCCACAAGTCTGTTTCATCCTTGGGAGCAATTTCCAAATGCCTGAAGGTACCACGTTCATCTGTACAAACAATAGATACACAAGTATAAACACCATGGGACCACGCAGCCATCATACCACTCAGGAAGGAGACGTGTTCTGTCTCCTAGAGATGAACGTACTTTGGTGCGAAAAGTGCAAATCAATCCCAGAACAACAGCAAAGGACCTTGTGAAGATGCTGGAGGAAACAGGTACAAGTATATATATCCACAGTAAAACAAGTCCTGTATCGACATAACCTGAAAGGCCGCTCAGCAAGGAAGAAGCCACTACTCCAAAACCGCCATTAAAAAGCCAGTCTACGGTTTGCAACTGCACATTGGGACAACGATCGTACTTTTTGGAGAAATGTCCTCTGGTCTGATGAAACAAAAATAGAACTGTTTGGCCATAATGATAATCGTTATGTTTGGAGGAAAAAGGGGGAGGCTTGCAAGCCGAAGAACATCATCCCAACCGTGAAGCATGGGGGTGGCATCATCATGTTGTGGGGTGCTTTGCTGCAGGAGGGACTGGTGCACTTCACAAAATAGGTGGGGTAATGAGGTAGGAAAATTATGTGGATATATTGAAGCAACATCTCAAGACATCAGTCAGGAAGTTAAAGCTTGATTGCAAATGGGCCTTCCAAATGGACAATGACCCCAAGCATACTTCCAAAGTTGTGGCAAAATGGCTTAAGGACAACAAAGTCAAGGTATTGGAGTTTCCATCACAAAGCCCTGACCTCAATCCTATAGAAAATGTGTGGGCAGAACTTAAAAAGCGAGCAAGGAGGCCTACAAACCTGACTCAGTTACACCAGCTCTGTCAGGAGGAATGGGTCAAAATTCACCCAACTTATTGTGGGAAGCTTGTGGAAGGCTACCCAAAACGTTTGACCCCGGTTCAACAATTTAAAGGCAATGCTACCAAATACTAATTGAGTGTATGTAAACTTCTGACCCACTGGGAATGTGATGAAAGAAATTAAAGCTGAAATAAATAATTCTCCCTACTATTATTCTGACATGTCACATTCTTAAAATGAAGTGGTGATCCTAACTGACCTAAAACAGGGAATTTTTACTAGGATTAAATGTCAGAAATTGTGAAAAACTGAGTTTAAATGTATTTGGCTAAGGTGTATGTAAACTTCCGACTTCAACTGTATTACCCAATATGTCATTTCCTGGCCCCTCTGCATTAAAAAAAAATGAATTAAATAACTAATAGAAACAAAAAGAAAACGGTAGTCCTGTCTTTAAATATGGATGGAATGTTTTATTAACCAACTGGAGTGTAGCCTAATGTTCCCTAGTGATGAGAACCACAATGGGCTGGTAGCATGAAGCAGGTTAATCATTCTTCACTCAGAGCCTTGGTGTTCCAGGTGTTGTTGTTCTATTCACAGGGGCAAATCTCTCAGGCTGCAGTGACTCAGAGCCAGAACATATCCTCCTGTAGAAGCCCGTAGCTGAATGCTTTAGCACACTCCCCCGCAGACCCTTTTTGTCAATCTATATCGTGGCTAACAAGCAACTGGGGAATACGCACAATGTGTATCTACCCCGCACGGATGCGGAAACGCATACTTGTTTGACTAACAGGATTTATTGACAATCTTGGATTTCACTTCAATAAGGGGAGTTCTGGAGAAGTGGGATTTTGGTTTTTACTGTCTATTATAAATAATGTAAATAATCTCTGTTTAGAAAAGGCTGCTTTATACCAATGCAAACATAATTAAACCTTACTGCTCCAGGTACTGCCAGATTCTGGAGGCCTTGATATTTTATGATCTTATTTTACTTGGGTGTATTTTTTCGATGTTACAGATACAGTAGATTTTCTGCAGGGTTTTTTCCTCACTCTCATTCAGTTTTCTGCAGTGTCTTTCCATACTGTCCATTCCTACAGGTACAGTACAGGATTTGATGGATAGGGTCTATACGTACCGATAACGCTGAGGAATGCCTGTGAGGACTTGATGCTTCCTGTTTGGCTGCTGGCTTTACAGTAGTAATGTCCTGTCTGCTCAGGCTTCAGGTCTCTCAGCACCAGATCCTCTTCATATTTGAACACGTTCCGGTCCAATAGGGTCCTATTGTGATACCTGGAGAGAAGAACATACCGTTAAAAACCTATACTGAAAATGTAATGTTTGTAAGTTGTTTAATATAATGTGTTATCTAGTCATGTTCCCCAAAAACATTTGAAAGATTTTTTTCTGGCAAATGAACAAAGGAATGCATGATCATACCAGTAGTACTTGTCTGGCATGGGCGCCCCTGCTGCCTTGCAGCATAACATCACACGCTGTCCCTCATAGCGCACTTTGTCCTCTGGGTGCTTTACAATGTATGGCTTCTCTGCAAAGCAGTAGGAAACAAATCCTTGAAAACCTGGCTCTGGGACTGTTGTGAATGGTACCACAAAGGCATCCTGATCTAAATAAAACGTAATCAGGCCTACAGTTTAAACTCTTCTTGGTCTCCGTACTTATGAACAATGATTGGTGTGGGATTATGGTGAAATACTTCCCCTGTGACTGCATTTATTTTGATTTAGTTTCCATGTATATGTGCATGTAAAGGACTCAACTACTTCAGACTTTCCTCCAGTGGTCCGTATTGTAGTTTTAAATGTCCTTACCTTAGTCTGGCTACAGTAGATGGATGGTTATAATGACAGACTGACTGGCTCAAAGCAGTACTAAGTACATAGAGAACATACTTCATCATTGGGATATTTGTTGATATTACTAACTTAGTATAACTCACCTGCGTACTTTAGAACTGCCCGTACCCAGGATGACCCGCTGCTGTTGCTGGAGGTGGATGCAGTGGCCGGGGCAAACTTCTCCTTCCTGATGTAGAGCTGGCTGGGGGAGCTGGAGCAGACCCCTGGGAGCCTGAAGAGGCCTTTGGCGTCAGTGCGGGTACGGATGATCTTGGGTCTGCTGGCCAGCGCTATCCTGGCCCCCATCACGGGGACACCGGTCATACTGAGTACCTCTCCTTGGAGCATGTGGCCCACACACACACAGCGGCTACAGTCCTCACTGGGACGGCCATCGGGACACTCACGCTTACATTTGGCTGCAGATACACACACACACACAGACATACACAATAACACCCACACACAATACATTAGGCATACTATTACACATGATTAGAATGATTATTCAGATTTTACAGCCATATTGTGTATGTTTCTTTAGATTTACGACTTACGTGGGCATGGATTTTTCCCACATTTCTGGATTTCAGCTGCTCGACCAACACACTGCACTGTTATAGAGGTTCTCACACAGGTCCTCCTTCTGATCCTGCGACCCTTGCCGCAGGTCACTGAGCATGCTCCCCACGTACCCCACTGAGTCCACTTGGCTAGTCAAACAACAGAGACATGGGACATAAACATGAATGATCCATATAATCTAACTGTAGCTTCAAAGAAAGGTGAAAGGAAAGATGCATTGTAAAAAATATTATCACAGGACTTTTGCCAGGCTACTGGTCACCTGATGAAAGTGTGCCGTAACAGAATTGTTACATATCAGGTAGTTTCCTCCTCTTTCTGGGAGATAGCAGAGACAGTGCTGCCACTGATGATCATTAGAGAGGGAAGTGCACAGTGACAGCCTCCTCCTGATCAAAGCCCCTGGAGCTTTATGAACATTGAAGGTGTGTTGACGATGGTGACAGATAATTGTTAGAAGTCCATGTTAGGGAGAAGTTAGCAAAACTGTGGCATGTGGAGAAGATGGTTTTATGTACATTCTTAGAAAAAAGGTGTTATCTAGAATGTAATAGCGTTATTCGGCTGTCCCTATAGGAGAACCATTTGAATAACTATTTTTGGTTCCATGTAGAACCCTTTCCACAGAGGGTTCTACATTGAACCCACAAGGGTTCTACTTGGAACCAAAAATGGTTATCCTATGGGGACAGCTGAACCCTTTTTTCTAAGAGTGGTTCAGCATTGGCTCTACTGTGGCCGTAGTCACTGTATTTATTAACAGCCGCATACTGCAGCTCCATCTCAGATCTGTTGGGATTATCTTCATGTCAATAATGACCCCGATCAGCTGGTCAGTCTCTTGGTAGGGAATGAATTACGTAAAATTATAATTATTATGTTAGGCTTGATGTTAAATATTGTCATGGTATGTACACTGTAGGTCTATGTGTAGGTTGTGTTGTGAGGATACCTTCACATGGCAGGGTGGCACACTCCCTCCTCTCTGTCTGGGGCCCCTGGCATGGCGGAACCAGTAGCAAGGGCATGGGCTGGATGCTCATACACTTCCTCTGACGGACCTGAATGCCCACGTCATTACAGGCTGTAGCAGAGCAGGGGCCCCAGGCAGACCAGTCCATCCAGTAGGCCTGAACTGGACACACAAGACAAGACATTGTGACAAGGGTGAGTATGGAATCCACATAGAAATAGAATTGGTAGAATGGTCACAGACCTAAAATTCCAGTCCTGGACTGAGAATTACAGATGTAGGATCTTAATTTGATCACTCTTTTGGAAATGCAAACTTGTAGTGTACTCAAGGTTTAAAAAGGCTTCTAAAGTTTGTAATTTCCACTTTAAAATGTCACTTGATTTGACTTGCCCTAACAAAAAATGTACATTAATTATAATCCACATCATAATTCACCTTTCTTGTTGCTGCAGGATTATTTTCTAGCTGTAGCAAACTGTCTCAAATTAAGATACGGCATCTTTATGTAAGTAACGTAGCCTGTAGTTTGAAAAAATAAGTCCAGGACTTTTACAGTTGAAAAAAGACAAACAGATCATTAGTGGGGCGACGTGGACAGACTCGGTATACAAATCCCAAAAGAAAGAAATTATCTCACTTCAATACATTTTTATAGAAAGTTAGCAAAAATAGATGAGATCTTGCTACCATGGAAAGGAAAATACCTGTCTATTTGTGGAAAAATCACCCTGATTAACTCTTTAGTCTCTTTTGCCTACTCCTAGTGACCTGCTTTTTAAATTATATGAACAAAAAATATTCAATTTTATTTGGAATGGCAAGCCAGACAAAATTAAAAGGGCCTATTTGTACAACGAATTCGGAGGGCAGAAATGATGAAATATTAAGGCATTAGACCTCTCACTAAAGCCATCAGTCATACAAAAGTTATACTTAAATCCAAACTGGTTCTCTAGTAAATTGACCCCATGTTCAAGAATGGCCTTTTCACCTTTATTCAGATTACACCTGCTCACTTTCGGTTGTTTGAAAAGGAAATAATCTCCAAAATATCGTAAGAAAAAAAAGCCTTAGAAAGTTGGTTGCAATTTCTGAATAATCCACCTGAAAAGGCAGAACAAATAATACAACAAATATTGTGGTTAAACTCAAAAATACTAATTGATTAAAAAAATGGATTTTTCGATGAAATGTTTAAAAAAGGTATAATTTTTGTGAATGATATCATAAATAGGACATGCAGCTAACACAGACATATGGAAATGTCTGCTCTACCCAAAATTACAACCAACTAATTGCAGCATTACCACAAAAATGGAAGAGGCAAGCAAACAATAAAATTATTATTATTTTAGCAACAAAAATGTATCTTTAATTTTCGATCTGTAGAAGCTATGAGAATAGAAAGGTTCAGTACTTGTGTGAAACATCACAGCACAGTTGGAAAATATATGGCAAATAGAAATCCAAAATGGATGGTGTTAAGAGATAGATGGGAGGGGTTGAATGGCGCTGAAGGGTGGGACTAATAAGATAACCAATGTAAAACATATGGGGTCTGTAAAATGTATATAGGTTCAGAAATTCTGTGAAATAGCACAGTTACAAATAGAAATCAAACTGGATGGACATCAGAAATAGAGGAAGGACATAAAAACAAAGAAAATATAACTATTGTAAAATAGATTGTGTCTGTAAAATGTGTATAATATGTAAAAACTGAAGGTAGAAACCTAAGTGTTATTATTTATTAGTTTACTCCAATTGGGGGAAGGTTGGTAGGGTTTGCGGGGAATAATAAAGCTATATTTAAAAAAAAAAAAGTATGTATATCCATATGTATATGTATGTACAGTTAAAGTTGTAAGTTTACATACACCTTAGCCAAATACATTTAAACTCAGTTTTTCACAATTCCTATCATTTAATCCTATTAAAAATTCCCTGTCTTAGGTCAGTTAGGATCCCCACTTTATTTTAAGAATGTGAAATGTCAGAATAATAGTAGAGAGAATTATTTATTTCAGGTTTTATTTATTTCATCACATTCCCAGTGGGTCAGAAGTTTACATACACTCAATTAGTATTTGGTAGCATTGCCTTTAACCTTTAAATTGTAGAACCTGGGTCAAACGTTTCGGGTAACCTTCCATAAGCTTCCCACAATAAGTTGGGTGAATTTTGACCCATTCCTCCTGACAGAGCTGGTGTAACTGAGTCAGGTTTGTAGGCCTCCTTGCTCGCACATGCTTTTTCAGTTCTGCCCACAAATGTTCTATTGGATTGAGGTCAGGGCTTTGTGATGGCCACTCCAATACCTTGACTTTGTTGTCCTTAAGCCATTTTGCCACAACTTTGGAAGTATGCTTGGGGTCATTATCCATTTGGAAGAGCCATTTACCAACATATACCAAGCTTTAACTTCCTGATTGATGTCTTGAGATGTTGCTTCAATATATCCACATAATTTACCTCCTCATGATGCCATCTATTTTGTGAAGTGCACCAGTCCCTCCTGCAGCAAAGCACCCCCACAACATTATGCTACCACCCCCGTGCTTCACTGTTGGGATGGTGTTCTTCGGCTTGCAAGCCTCCCCCTTTTTCCTCCAAACATAACGATGGTCATTATGGCCAAACAGTTCTATTTTTGTTTCATCAGACCAGAGGATATTTCTCCAAAAAGTCTCCATGTGCAGTTACAAACCGTAGTCTGGCTTTTTTATGGTGGTTTTGGAGCAGTGGCTTCTTCTTTGCTGAGCGGCCTTTCAGGTTATGTTGATATAGGACTCGTTTTACTGTGGATATATATACTTTTGTACCTGTTTCCTCCAACATCTTCACAAGGTCCTTTGCTGTTGTTCTTGGATTGATTTGCACTTTTCACACCAAAGTACGTTCATCTCTAGGAGACAGAACGCGTCTGCTTCCTGAGTGGTATGACAGCTGCGTGGTCCCATGGTGTTTATGCTTGCGTATCTATTGTTTGTACAGATGAATGTGGTACCTTCAGGCATTTGGAAATTGCTCCCAAGGATGAACCAGAGTTGTGGAGGTCTACAATTGTTCTTCTGAGGTCTTGGCTGATTTCTTTTGATTTTCCCGTGATGTCAAGCAAAGAGGCACTGAGTTTGAAGGTAGGCCTTGAAATACATCCACAGGTACACCTCCAATTGACTAAAATGATGTCAATTAGTCTATAAGAAGCTTCTAAAGCCATGACATAATTTCCCAAGCTGTTTAAAGGCACAGTCAACTTAGTGTATGTAAACTTCTGACCCACTGGAATTGTGATACAGTGAATTATAAGTGAAATAATCTGTCTGTAAACAATTGTTGGATAAATTACTTGTGTCATGCACAAAGTAGATGTCCTAATCGACTTGCCGAAACTATAGTTTGTTAACAAGAAATTTGTGGAGTGATTGAAAAACGGGTTTTAATGACTCCATCCTAAGTGTATGTAAACTTCTGACTTCAACTGTATATATGTATGAATGTTTATTTATGCATATGTATGGGTATGTACGTGTATGTATATGGATATACAGTATATATATTTACCCCCAAAATATATGGGGGATTGGAAATGATGCAGACAATTACATTGATGGAATCAACAATCTTTCTGCAATATTAAGCTGATCCACCCCCCCCCCCCCCCAAAAAGGGGGGAAAAGGGGGGGGGAAAGAAAAAACAGATCATTAGTGGCCATAACAGAGCAGCAGATGCATGGCTTAAGTGGCTTTACCTCCACTGAGGTTCTGTTTCGGCTCAGTATACAGCACAGTAACTAGGGGTGACATGGATAGTTGGCTAATCCCCTCACAAAATTCCATTATCCCCTAAGCACAGTATGGGTTCAGAATCCTGAACACAAAGCTATTATAGCACATCTACTTTATAACCTATGTGAATGGGGCATGGTGCATGGTGGTCTGTGGGTACCTGGTGGGCACTGGAAGCGGACGTAGTAGTTGGAGCAGATGCGTCCGTAGGCCTGCTCCTTGTTGATGCACCAGAAGCCCTTCTCCAGGCTGGAATGAGTCACCTCCCCAGTCTCTGCTGCTGCCACCCAGTCCGTGGTGCGGGCCTCCATGGCCACCGGCCGGGCACACACCCTCTCCCTGTAGTAGAACTGGATGGCCTCTAACCGCTCGTAGTCTCCATTCCCCCCTGGATGGTCGATGTTGAACCAGGACGTCCATTCAGTCACGCCTGCCATACATGCAGATTGGGAGAAGGGAGACATAGACAAGGAGATACAAATCACAACTAGGGAGTAAGGTTGCACAGTTAGTTTTTATTTACTCCTTTTTTCCCCCAATTTCATGGTATACAATTGGTAGTTACAGTCTTGTCTCATCGCTGCAACTCCCGTACAGACTCGGGAGAGGCGAAGGTTGAGAGCCGTGCGTCCTCCGAAACACAAGCCAACCAAGCCGCACTGCTTCTTAACACAATGCCCACTTAACCCAGAAGCCAGCCGCACCAATGTGTTGGAGGAAACACTGTACACCTGGCGACTGTGTAAAGCATGCACTGCGCCCGGACCACCACAGGATTCGTTAGTGCGACAAAGGGACAAGGACATCCCTGCCGGCCAAACCCTCCCCTAACCCAGACGACGCTGGGCCAATTGTGCGCCGCCCCATGGGTCTTCTGGTCGCGGCTGGCTGCGACAGAGCCTGGACTCGAACCCAGAATCTCTAGTTGCACAGCTAGCACTGCATCGCAGTGCCTTAGACCACTGCGCCACTCGCAAGGTTGCACAGTTTAAGAGAATAGTCTGCTACTGTCATTGTCTGCTGAGTAGAGACGCCCAGGGGAGCCTGCGTTGACCAAACTCTTTCCAAGCCAACTCAGAAGGCAGATGAGGAGGGAAAGTGTCATGTCGTCTAGCTTTTGTCTGCCACATGTTCAACTCTGAGATTTTCCAAAGATGTGAAGAAACAGCCTCGCTGCATTGCATTAGCAACATACCATGGATCTCTGAATAATAGATTTCATCATTGGAACGAGTCCCTTGGGAGGCATCGAGAGAGAAGTGAAGTGATCTATTGGTGGACGTTGTCAGGATGTGTGCTCACCGTGCTGTGTGCTATCGTCGGTAGACATTCTCAACAGACATAGTGACCTCTCTCTCTAGTCTCTCTGTTCATTTAAAAGCCAGTGGTTTTCAACCCTGTGGTGACATTAGGTATTTAGTTTTAATTTCCTGTATCTGGATAATGTATGTGTTGGCTTACATATTAATTTGGACTGGATTTAATGAATAGTTGCTTAAATTAAACTACACTCATGTGAATATAAAGTAGAATCCATGCTATTGTTTGCTCTGATATGATCCTGGCAGGTTAACACCATTGTCTCATTCCACCAGACTGCTCATTCAAAGGAGCGAGACTGAATGTAAGCATAATGGAATGTGAGTGCTGAGTGGGAACTGAACATTGATTACACATTAGAAACAGGGTATAGTTGATGAATTAGAGAAGGGGGTGGGGCTCATAGAGTCTCAAGATTGGCCTTGGACTGGAAATGGACTTGACCCCTAAATTTGATAGCTTGTATGTATAAATGTTACTAGTTTGTAATGAAACTGTAAAAATCGATTTTCTGCACTTGCCATGGGTGTGTAAAGCCTGTGAGTTTCAGTACATCAAAGGAAGGAAACCCCTCTGTCTGAGGCAGAAGACACATTTGTAACAATTTTCCTCCTCTTCAGATGAGGAGTATGAAGGATCGGACCAATACGCAGCGTGGTAAGTGTCCATGATAGTTTAATAAAACTGAACACGACAAAATACAAAAATAACAAAGTGAATGATAACGAAAACCGAAACAGTCCTGAAATGTGAAACTAACACAGGAAACAATCACCCACAACACACAATGGAAAACAGGCTACCTAAATATGGCTCCCAATCAGAGACAACGATAAACAGCTGCCTCTGATTGGGAACCACACCAGGCCAAACACATAGAAAAACAACAACATAGAAAAAATGTTCCTGAAGGGCCCTGGATGAGGAGAACCACACCATGAATACAACCTAACACCATGACCAGCAGGGCCCAACCTAACCTGCACCGCTGCACCACTACCACACTGTAACACTGTAACAGTGACCTCAGGAGCTCTGCTCAATGGATCCACCAAGTTTTACAATGGGGAGAACCAGATTTATGGAAGCCGGTTTTCGAGTCTGCGGACCTACTTGTCTGAGGAGTTTGTCTGAGGCATGTTCTCATCAATTTGTCTGAGTGTCTGTGAATGTGAGAAGAATGTCTACGTCTCACTCCGTGGGCTGTGGTTGAAGGCCAGGGAGAAGTATTGGGGTGGGACACCTGATCTTGGTGCACTGACGCTGGGGTGTCTGTGTTTCCAGATCCCCCGGCTTTGTCTGGGTGCCACCAGAATACAAAGACAAGCCTGGTTCTCTTTTACCGCCCCCGTGAGCTAGCTAGGTGCCAGCAATCAGTCTGGAAGAGCTCCATCCAGATGTGTGTGAGAACACCTGATATCACACACACGCAGTCACACACTAGTCAGAAGACTACACCACAGTCCAAGCACGTTCAGTTTTTTCTCAACGAAACACTGTCCAGTCTCATTAAGGATCTGGGGCCATATGGAAAATCTCTCTCTCTCTCTCTCTCTCTCTCTCTCTCTCTCTCTCTCTCTCTCTCTCGCTCTCGCTCTCTCTAATCAGAAGCCGATGAATGAGCTGGAGCCTCTATAAAGGGAGATGGACTGGAGGGAGAAAGAGAGGGAGAGTGATGGAGAGAGGGAAAGTAGGAAGGACAAGCAGAGATGATTCCTCATGGTTTCTCAATGAGCCACGTACCAGAGGTTACATTCCTCCACTCTCTGAGGGAAACCTTGTCTATGTCTAGTGGCGTGATAGTGTGTCTGAAACTGTGTGTGTCTTCGAGCTAGTTTTCTGGCTGCCCTCTTTGAAACAAGTCCTAGCTGTTGGGTCCCTCCACAGCCCAAACGTCCCCCCTTAAATGAACACGTCTCCATCAATAAAGCCAGGATGCTGAGGAGACCCATTGAGACACACACAGCTGAGAGGAATCAGCTCACGTAAGCCATCCGTTAGTAGTGACTTGTACAGCATATGCTGCCAATATGCCTTACTTTTCCCTCTTTTCCACCTCATCCCAGTCTCAGATACGGTTTGGCCTTGATCCATCAGTCATCTCTACATCTGCCTTCTCTTCCCTTCTCTGACTTTCCTCTGTATCTTCATCTGATCTTGTCATTATGCTGGAATGGCCCATGCAGCAACGCAGCCAGTTGTCCCCTTTGATATTACACACACTTACATTCACGTCCCACATATGCGTCAGCGTCAGGCATCAAAGGGCTGACAGTGGAGACGTGTGTCCTTTCTTTCGGTTCCCAACCGCCTGCCTGAAGCCATCGTGGCCAAAGAAAGCCATTCCCACCACGGACTGTCTCGCGGCCTGCCTGACTGACTGGCTGTCTGTGAGAGCGCTTACCACTTTAGGAGGTCCACCGCTGAGTTTATGGACACAGTCACAAAGACCCAAAGCAGAGGCAAGCTTCAGTCCCTCTGCTATTTATTGCTGACTGTGGGTCTTTTTTTGTTACGCCAACACGATTCTCTTCCAATTTTATGGCTTTGGAGCATTTTTTCCTAGTATGGTCTTCAACCCAGTGAATGGCTTCTCTTACAAGTGGTATTACGTAAGTTCCAGGTCAGCCTTTGCAGTCTGCTTAAACCAGACTGACCGCTGCCCTCAGCTTTGTAGGCCTACATACTGCAGCTGTGTGTTTAACAGTAAAGCAAGGGGCTATCTTTCAATGCAAGGTGGGCTTTTCATATCTGGCTTGATACTGTAGATCATAGACAGGGGTTTTAATATTTGATTGACATGATAGAATGACTGGCTAAATAGAAACAAATGTCTCTCCGCACAACCTCTGCACTGCTGGTGTGCCTATGCGGGCTTGGACACACTTCCAAGTGACGTTGTCATATTAACAATCTACTGGACAGAGAACTGCACTATTACCAGCCTTGGATACTCCAACAGGGGCACATTGCTTACACTTATCACTTCAAGATGTTTGATATTGAAGCCTAAACCATTAAAAGATTACAAGAGTAATTTTATGAGGTGCATAATGGCTTTAAAGCTTTTTATGTCGGAATCCATATTTAATATAATATAAACACGTCAGCCTTGCAACTTCAGCTATGGCAGTTGTTTAAGTGCACTGGCCTGAGTGGCCTCGGCTCCAGTAGTTGACTTTGACTATTTAACGTTCCTTTGAGTGGCTTGTTAACACTTTATATGTGAATTTAAAAAGCTAGTGATTTTATATGTGCTGTTTCATGCTAATGGTACGTCAGTGGCGTTACCTCATCCAAAACATGTTGAAACACACTGTTATGTCAGAGGAAACACACTTAAACTTAACCAGATTTCCTCCTTTGTTTGAGGTCCTTACTCCTGTTTAACTTTCCCTAATAGAGGCCTCTCTCCTACCTCGCCACCACCCTCGTAAAACACCAACCCAGGAACAAGATACTGAAAGAGGTCAAAGTATAGTCCCATGTAATGGAACCAATACATTAGCAATGGTTCCAAGTATGTTTCTGTGCCTATTAGCAGACCCTCTTTCTCCCCCTTAATATAGACACACAGGCTAGCTTCTCTCAAAATAGACACACAGGCTAGCTTCTCTCAAAATAGACACACAGGCTAGCTTCTCTTAATATAGACATACAGGCTAGCTTCTCTCAAAATAGACACAGGTTAGCTTCTCTCAAAATAGACACACAGGTTAGCTTCTCTTAATATAGACACACAGGCTAGCTTCTCTTAATATAGACACACAGGCTAGCTTCTCTTAATATAGACACACAGGTTAGCTTCTCTTAATATAGACACACAGGTTAGCTTCTCTCAAAATAGACACACAGGTTAGCTTCTCTTAATATAGACACACAGGTTAGCTTCTCTCAAAATAGACACACAGGTTAGCTTCTCTTAATATAGACATACAGGCTAGCTTCTCTTAATATAGACACACAGGCTAGCTTCTCTTAATATAGACACACAGGCTAGCTTCTCTTAATATAGACATACAGGCTAGTTTCTCTTAATATAGACACACAGGCTAGCTTCTCTCAAAATAGACACACAGGTTAGCTTCTCTCAATATAGACACACAGGTTAGCTTCTCTCAAAATAGACACACAGGTTAGCTTCTCTCAAAATAGACACACAGGTTAGCTTCTCTCAAAATAGACACACAGGTTAGCTTCTCTCAAAATAGACACACAGGTTAGCTTCTCTTAATATAGACACACAGGCTAGCTTCTCTCAAAATAGACACACAGGTTAGCTTCTCTTAATATAGACACACAGGCTAGCTTCTCTTAATATAGACACACAGGCTAGCTTCTCTCAAAATAGACACACAGGCTAGCTTCTCTTAATATAGACACACAGGCTAGCTTCTCTTAATATAGACATACAGGCTAGCTTATCATAATAAAGCTGAATACCATGCAATGTTATATTAGTGATGGAGGCGAACTCTCAACTGGGTGTTAGAATTTCTACGTCAGATCCAGTATTGTCTCAAGCTCCCCTCTTCCTGCTTCTGCCCTTGCACTGCTTTGGCCATTCTGGACTCTGGTACTTATTCTGGGGATCTTGCCACTATAAAGTGGTGCTGGGCTTTAGTTACAGGGTACACAAGGACAAAAACATCTATTAATACTGCAGGCCCTTCTAAATGCCATTGTCCTCTCCTGTTGCCTTCTCAGCCGGGTGTTTTCCGAGACAGAGCTGCATGCACACTCGGCAGCTGCCAGATGCTAATAAAAAGTTGCAGAAAATGAAAAAATAAGTTTTGAAGTTACCCAGAGAAAGTACTTCAGTGTCAGATTAGACAGATTTCCAACCCAGATCTGTCTGGGCAGAGACACAGGCCTTTCAGCAGGTCTGGAGATTGTTTAAAATATTCCAGAGCCTTACAAGAAGAAAATGTAAAAACACTTTTCTGTGTTATGTAACAGCTTGGATGAGTGGCTCACGGGGCTGAGCACTGGGCTGAATGTTGAGCGTCTCTCCACACAGTGTTGATGCAACTTTGCCATGCCACAGCCCCACACTTAAGTGTAATAACAGGTGTGTGCAGTGTTAGAGCACCTGTCACCTGGCCTTATTAAGATTTAGGCAGTAAGGAGATATTTGTTCAAAATCAGAAGCATTTTATTTAGACAAGGGTTTGTGTCAAACCAATGGACATTAAATGATTGCCCAGAAAGTGTGCGTGTGTGTACGTATGCATGTGAGTTTTTATGCCATGGCCTTGCAGACATGTGGAAGTTGCTTTGTTTAGTTAGCCTATTATCTGGCTGAGGTGTGCTGTGGTAGAAGAATCAGATGGTCTCTCTCTCTCTGTTTTCTCCCTCCATCAATCTTGGCTTCAGGGCTGGTTGGGGAGCCACTGACTGATTCTTGGTCAAAGGCATATGTGCCTCATTATACAGTTTTGCCCCTGACATGAACTAATGATGCAAATCCACCACAAGATTTAGGGGGATTTAAAAAAAGAACACAGCGGCTTTGTGTTCTTAATGTGATTTTTTTCTACCACACTGCATTTCCGTATTCAGGCTATAAAAAAAACAATTGGCCTCAATGGTATTTCCCCATTAAGTCCACTGCAAGTGCTCACCTGGGTTTCTGCAATGGGTATACACGAGCTCTAGAAACAACTGCTTCTTGAGCATTAGCCTAGTCCTATGCTTCAAAGTAATGTTTGTGCACTTTCATCCTCAAACGCAGGCACCGCATCTTCAAACGGTAGTGAGCCAGAGAGAAACTGGAGTCATATCATTTGGGCCTTCACGTGGTGATTGCTGGGAATACAAGGGACTTTGATCCCTTTCTTCTCTCTCCCATTCTCATTTAAGTCAATGGGCTACACATCCTGGTGTGGTGATTGTGGTTTAGCTGGACCACTGCTCTCCAGTTAGTCTGTGGCCAGCATCTGGAGAATGAGCTAGTCCCTCTGAATGAAGCCGATTAGCACAGGGACAACATTGACTTTGGAGCTCTGAGACTGCTTCTTCATGGTCCCAGTTGGCCCACCTCCACCTCTATCTATCCCGAGACTGGTATGGGAGATTACAGTTCATTACGGGCAGCCTATGTGGCATCTGGCTCTTTAAAACACTCCACTAAGACCTGGGACTTAGTTTAGCTTGATTGATAGTCAGTCACAGTGTCCCATTTTGGTATAGTCCATTTCGGTATAGCATCCAGGAGCAGAAGCTGTCTCTTCAAATATGGAAAACACATCATACATTTCTGAACCCTGAGAGGGATGGAGATAATGATGGGGGGAAAGTGATAGAGAAGGAGCAGGAGGGAAATGAAAAGTAAAAGGAAAGAGTGAGACAGGGAGAGGGGAAACCAGAGAGAGTCATTTCACCTGTCAGTTATGTGAGAAAGTGGGATAGAGGATTTGTGTTTACTTGTTTTATTGGTGAGTGCTGACTTGGTGAGTGCTCCAGCCGTCGGGTAATGTATCGAGGTGAGATGGGGTCAAATACTACCCATGTCTGCCACAATGTGTTGGCGAGTGAATACATCACTATCCATTCTATCAAACACCTAGTCAGTGTGATAATTTTCCTGAACAGGCAAAACTATCCAGTACTTGCACTGAATTCTTAAAGAATCCCAAGGCTATCCATCCATTATAACACACTTACTGTATAATAACTAGTCTACTGCCACTTTCACACACCCCTCAAATTGAGGGGCCCTGATCCCTACAAAGAGATTATATAATCACCCCCAGAGAAACATGTGTTACCCCTAACATCCATCTGCTTCTCATTAACATGACAGCATGTTAGTAAAATGAGAGTGCTGGTGACTTCACACAACATGATTAACACTTCCAGTGGTGGGATATCCCTGCAGAGACAGACAGCCCCCCTGTGGTGCTACAGTATGATCTCACCATTCACAACTAAAGAACCACTACTGGTCCAACACTGACATCCACTGGGATAGGCTACTTTCTCAGCTTGCAAAGTTTAGGTTCAGGAAGACAGAGATGTGTGCACGTATTTCTAATGATTGATTTGATTGGTTTATTTTAAATTTCGTGCCATACACCGTTTGGTGCCAAGACACTATTTCTTAAAGTACATGTGCACAAAACTCAAAACAAAATGAAATGTAACAAATTCAAATTCTAAAATAGTAATCGTAACTAATAAAAACATCTGAAAATGTTCAAATTGAAGGGCTAGACCTGTCGCTATTTTCCTTATATACAGAGTTTACAAAACATTAGGAACACCTTCCTGATTTTGAGTTTCACCCCCTTTTGCCCTCATAACATCCTCAATTCATCGGGGCATAGATTCTACAAGGTCTCAAAAGTGTTCCACAGGGATGCTGGCCCATGTTAACTCCAATGCTTCCCACAGTTGTGTCAAGTTGGCTGGATGTCCTTTGGGTGGTGGACCATTCTTGATACACACGGGAAACTGTTGAGCGTGAAAAACCCAGCAGCGTTGCAGTTCTTGACACACTCAAACTGGTGTACCTGGCACTTACTACCATACCCCGTTCAAAGGCACTTAAATCTTTTGTCTTGCCCATTCACCCTCTGAATGGCACACTTACACAATGTGTCTCAATTGTCTCAAGGCTCAATATCCTTCTTTAACCTGTCTCCTGCCCTTCATCTACACTGAAGTGGATTTATCAAGTGACATCAATAAGAGATCATAGCTTTCATCTAAATTCCCTTGGTCAGTCTATGTCATGGAAAGAGCAGGTGTTCTTAATGTTTTGTACACTCAGTGTTTATGCTCCACTTTCTATAAGCTTTTTAATTGGGTGCCAGTCAGACCTTTGGTGCGGGAAAAGCTTAAAGCAGCAGCACGTAAAGATGTAAGCATATTTCTTTTTTAATTAGCCACGGGAGGAGGGTGATGGGATGGAAGTAATTTGCATATCTACTGGCTGATAATTGAGGCTGTGTGAGTTCAGTTTGTGCCCTCGTGTCCTCCTTATTTCTCTCTCAGTCAGGTGACTGCAGGAAAAGGGGGAATGGTGGCGTGGGCCAGCCTTAATCCATTTAGTGCCTTCACTGCAAACACACACACAATCTCACAGGGAGAGAGTGCTACACTGACCTTCAATGTGTTATATGTATTTGTAAATCCTCTGAATGGCACAAATACACAATCCATTTCTCAATTGTCTCAAGGCTTAAAAATCCATCTTTAACTTGTCTCCTTCCCTTCATCTACACTGATTGAAGTGGATTTAACAAGTGATATCAATAAGGAATAATAGCTTTCATCAGGACTCACCTGGTCAGTCTGTCATGGAAAGAGCAGGTGTTCCTAATGTTTTGTCCACTCAATGTATACTTTTATGCCATAAGAATGAGCTACTACATACAAGCAGTGGATCATTGACAGCATGTGTCAGAATGATGAAGCTGTTCAGGCTTCAGGGTTGAATTGGCTATTATGAAGTTCTCATTTGAGTAATGACATTGCTTACCACAGCTACAGTTAATTGGCATGCAAGACAACGGCAATGATACAAAACGAAGAACCTATTCTAAAATGTCCTGGAAAATGAGTTCTGCTGATAAGTACACAAACAATTTCAATGACTTTTTGTGGGATATGTAAAAAGGCAGAGTGATATAATTATTTGCACATCAATAATGAATCTGAACTAACATCACATTTTGAGGAGGACATTAACTTGACATACCTTGAGCCGCTGCCACTGCCACCAGGAAAGACAGGAGTAGTGACACTTTTGTAACGTCCCACATGGTGTCCCACAATTACAAACTTGGATGCTTTCCTTCTCTCTCTCTGCGTGTATTATATTATCAAGTCAAGAAGAAATTGTGCTGTTCTTCAAAATGGCAGGCTACAGAGTCTGAGTGCTCTCAGGTGTGAATGATGGTGGTTGGAAACCTGCTCCTGTCCCTAAACCCAGCCATATGAGGATTGTAAGTTAGACGGGGAACAGGAGTCTTAAAAGAAGGGACACCCAGAGTGCAGTCTAATCCAGCCCCCCTCTGCTCACCATTGGCCAGTGCTCTCTCACATCTGTGTCTTCCATAACACTCCCCAAAAAATGCAGGAGAGAGCGGGGTGGAATATTACCTCAAATAAAAGGGTGTTTTTTTACTTTCCACAGAGTAAGATTTCATCGGTTCTGTCTGGATTGTAATACGTTTTTGGGCTGTTACTGAATGTTGTATCCACCAGAGTACACAGAATGCATCACGCTAAGATATTATGATTATGTTTGTATCCAGAACTCGTAAAAACGGACAGCTTTTCTACAGTATGCTCAACCTCAGTGTAGTGTAATTGATGAAACAAGCCTGTCAATTGCGTAACAATGGCATTCAAATTGGCCTTAACCAAAAATATATACTTTGCCATGCAAAACATGTTTTTGTCATACAATTCATCAAAGGAACTACACTGAACAAAAATATAAACACAACATGCAACAATTTAAAAGATTTTACTGAGTTACAGTTCATATAAGGAAATCAGTCAATTGAAATAAATCCATTAGGCCCTAATCTATGGATTTCACATGACTGGGAATACAGATGCATCTATTGGTCACAGACACCTTTTAAAAAAGTAGGGGCGTGGATCAGAAAACTACTTACTGTCTGGTGTGACCATTTGCCTCATGCAGCGTGACACATCTCCTTCGCATAGATTTGATCAGACTGTTGATTGTGGCCTGTGGAATGTTGTCCCACTCCTATTCAATGGCTGTGCGAAGTTGCTGAATATTGGCGGGAACTTGAACACGCTGTCGTACACGTCGATCCAGAGCATCCCAAACATGCCCAACGGGTGACATGTCTGGTGAGTATGCAGGCCATGGATGAACTGGGACATTTTCAGCTTCCAGGAATTGTGTACAGATCCTTGGGGGTCATGCATTATCCTGCTGAAACATGAGGTGATGGCGGTGGATGAATGGCATGACAAGAAGATCATCAAGGACAACAACCACCCGAGCCACTGCCTGTTCACCCCGCTACCATCCAGAAGGCGAGGTCAGTACAGGTGCATCAAAGCTGGGACTGAGAGACTGAAAAACAGCTTCTATCTCAAGGGCATCAGACTGTTAACCTCTACAGGGTTGGTGGGTCCCCCTCGGGATGGTTGAACTAACGTAGGCTAATGCGATTAGCATGAGGTTGTAAGTAACAAGAACATTTCCCAGGACAAAGACATATCTGATAGACAGAAAGCTTAAATTCTTGTTAATCTAACTAATCTAACTGTCCAATTTACAGTAGCTATTACAGTCAAAGAATACCATGCTATTGTTTGAGGAGAGTGCACAGTTATGAACATGAAAAGTTTTTAATAAACCAATTAGGCACATTTGGGCAGTCTTGATAGAAAACAGAAACACAATGGTTCATTGGATCAGTCTAAAACTTTGCACATACACTGCTGCCATCTAGTGACCAAAATCTAAATTGCGCCTGGGCTGGAATAATACATTGTGGCCTTTCTCTTGCATTTAAAAAATGGCACAAAAAAAGGCATGGTTTTTTAACCACATCTAATGTGTTATATTCTCCTACATTAATTTCACATTTCCACAAACTTCAAAGTGTTTCCTTTCAAATGGTATCAAGAATATGCATATCCTTGCTTCAGGTCCTGAGCTACAGGCAGTTAGATTTGGGTATGTCATTTTAAGCGAAAATTGGAAAAAAAAGGGTCCGATCCTTATTAAACAGCCATCACTAACACAAAGAGGCTGCTAGTCACTTTAATAATGCTTACATACTCATCTCATATGTATATATTGCATTTTATACAATCTATTGCATCTTGCCTATGCCGCTCAGTCATCCATATATTTATATGAACATATTCTTATTCCATCCCTTTAGACTTGTGTGTATTAGGTAGTTGTTGTGGAATTGTTAGATTACTTGTTAGATATTACTGCACTGTCAGAACTAGAAGCACAAGCATTTCACTACACCCGCATTAATATCTGCTAACCGTGTGTATGTGACCAATAAAATTTGATTTGATTTGACAATGGGTCTCAGGATCTCATCACGATCTCTCTGTGGATTCAGATTGCCATCGATAAAATGCGATTGTGTTTGTTGTCCGTAGCTTATGTGTGCCCATACCATAACCCCACTGTCACCATGGGGCACTCTGTTCACAACGTTGAAATAAGCAAACCGCTATCTGCCCAGTAGAGTTGAAACCAGAATTCATTCTCCAGCGTGCCAGTGGCCATTGAAGGTAGGCATTTGTCCACTGATGTCGTTTACAACACAAAACTGCAGTTAGGTCAAGACCCTGGTGAGGACGACAAGCACACAGATGAGCTTCTTCGGTTCTGCAAACCAACAGTTTCATCAGCTGTCCGGGTGGCTGGTCTCATGATCCCGCTGGTGAAGAAGCCGGTTGTGGAGGTCCTGGGCTGGTGTTGTTACACGTGGTCTGTGGTTGTGAAGCCGGTTGGAAGTCCTGCTAAATTCTCAAAAACAATGTTGGAGGCAGCTTATGGAAGATAAATGAACATTCAAGTTGCTGGAAATTCTCTGGTAACATGCTGGCAACATGCTCCCTCAAAAGAGTGACCTTTTATTGTCCATAGCACAAGGTTCACCTGTGTAATGAGCATGCTGGTAAATCAGCTTCTTGATATGCCACACCTGTCAGGTCGATGGATTATCTTGGCAAAGGAGAAATTCTCACGTTGTGCACAAAATTTGAGATAAATAAGCTTTTTGTGTGTATCGAAAATTTCTGGGATCTATGATTTCAGCTTGTGAAACATGGGACCAACTCTTTACATATTGCATTTATATTTTTGTTCAGTATAAAAAGGCTTGTTCTCTCCCTGTCGGAGTCCATGACTATTGCCAAGTTCACGTGCTATCTGAGTTATCAGAAATTCCTAGTTCCAAGAAAATTCTGTTGCCAAGTTGCGACGTTTCACCACTAACCTTTAACCTTTTCAAGTACAACCTTAGCAATATGGAGAATGTAGCTAGTTGACCATATTGTCTATGCTAGCTAACTTTATTATTATTATTTATTATCAACGTTAGATAGCTTATCAAGCTAGCTAAAATCTTATTGGTTGCAGAATTGTTCCGACTTCTAAAGCACTTCACAATCATGTCAGACTTATGACTTCCCGCTTCCTAGTTTCCCATTTCTGACGAGCATGTGAAGCCAGCATGGTGCTTTCAAGACAACTCGGAACTTTGAAAATCAGAAATTTCCGACTTTGAAAGAAAGATGAGCTCCGAGTTTACCACTTGGAAATTGTCAGAATCAACCAATAGGCAGTGCTACGCAAAAAAAGTACTCTTATTTTAACTCGGAGGTTCCGAGTTGTCTTGAACGTGGCACTAGAGTAGAGCTTCACATCGTTTGTGTACTCGCAGACAGCATGACAATGCCAGATGGTCAACTTCTGGTTAGATTTTGTAACTTTAACAACTGCTGATTGCCCGATGCTTCTCTGCCAAAGAGGGAAGTGGCATCATAAGGCATGCCATTCAACAAACACTCACTTCAAAACACACAGAGCCATGCTTGTGAGATAGAATGCACTGACTAGTTGCAAATACATCATCAGCAATTGTAATGATGTTTAGGAGTTATTCCGTAAAATTCCCTCAGGCAGATGGGATAATTCCATGCAGATCTGTGAAAATAATATGCACTAGTCTGCCCTCTTACTTAGATGTTCTACCCTTAGTTCTAAATCACTGAAATCCAGAACAGCCTACCAATCAACTGTAATAGAACATGTCTCTTCCAGAGGAGGCTGGTGGGATGAGCTACAGAAGGATCGGCTCATTGTAATGGCTGGAATGGAATAAATGGAACGGTATAGAACACCTCAAACATAAGTATGAAAACCTATAGCTTCTCCCACCGGCCTCCTCTGGTCTCCTCAATATGATATTAGTATCGGTTATTATCTGTTAATTCTCTTCCACCCTCTAAAGACTTTGAACTTTGAAGACTTTGAATACCATCAATTAAACATTAGAAAAATACATTCTCACTTAAATATATGAGAAAGAGCCTCTCAGAAAATGCAAAGGAACAGAATGAAAAATATGAGCATTAAATGTTCAGATGTATTCCAAAAGCCTCAATTCAACGTCTATTCCACGTTGGCCATTGCAATGACATGGAAACAACATTGGTTCAACCAGTGTGTGCCCTGTGGGTTGGCTCTTTGCGCTTAACAGGTTTAACGCCGTTGTATGTTATGGGATTAACATTTCGACACTCTGACTTCTTGCACACAGTCCTAGCACTTAGAGGACAGTGTAGGGTTTGGTATAAATACAATATGACTTCTTGCACACAGTCCTAGCACTTAGAGGACAGTGCAGGGTTTGGTATAAATACAATATGACTTCTTGCACACAGTCCTAGCACTTAGAGGACAGTGCAGGGTTTGGTATAAATACAATATGACTTCTTGCACACAGTCCTAGCACTTAGAGGACAGTGCAGGGTTTGGTATAAATACAATATGACTTCTTGCACACAGTCCTAGCACTTAGAGGACAGTGCAGGGTTTGGTATAAATACAATATGACTTCTTGCACACAGTCCTAGCACTTAGAGGACAGTGCAGGGTTTGGTATAAATACAATATGACTTCTTGCACACAGTCCTAGCACTTAGAGGACAGTGCAGGGTTTGGTATAAATACAATATGACTTCTTGCACACAGTCCTAGCACTTAGAGGACAGTGCAGGGTTTGGTATAAATACAATATGACTTCTTGCACACAGTGCTAGCACTTAGAGGACAGTGCAGGGTTTGGTATAAATACAATATGACTTCTTGCACACAGTCCTAGCACTTAGAGGACAGTGCAGGGTTTGGTATAAATACAATATGACTTCTTGCACACAGTCCTAGCACTTAGAGGACAGTGCAGGGTTTGGTATAAATACAATATGACTTCTTGCACACAGTGCTAACACTTAAAGGACAGCGCAGGGTTTGGTATAAATACAATATGACTTCTTGCGCACAGTGCTAACACTTAGAGGACAGTGTAGGGTTTGGTATAAATACAATATGACTTCTTGCGCACAGTGCTAACACTTAGAGGACAGTGTAGGGTTTGGTATAAATACACTATGAATTAATGCGCACAGTGCTAACACTTAGAGGACAGTGTAGGGTTTGGTATAAATACACTATGAATTAATGCGCACAGTGCTAACACTTAGAGGACCGTGCAGGCTTTGGTATAAATACACTATGAATTAATGCGCACAGTGCTAACACTTAGAGGACAGTGCAGGCTTTGGTATAAATACACTATGAATTAATGCGCACCGTGCTAACACTTAGAGGACAGTGTAGGGTTTGGTATAAATACACTATGAATTAATGCGCACAGTACTAACACTTAGAGGACAGTGCAGGCTTTGGCATAAATACATTAGCGAGTACATAAATCGTCCTGTACCCTACTTACATCCATTCACAGGCCTATTATAAACATGTTCAGAGTCAGGTCAAAATGATGAGAGACACTCGTCATCAACTAACTACCCAGCTTGCACTACACTTGTTTGCAACATTGATTCTACACTGAGTGTACAAAACATTACGAACACCTGCTCTATCCATGGCATAGACTGACCAGGTGAATCCAGGTGAAAGAGATGATCCCTTATTGATGTCACTTGTTAAATCCACTTCAATCAGTGTAGATGAAGGGGAGGAGACTGGTTAAATAATCATTTTTAAGCCTTGATACAATTGAAACATGGATTGTGTATGTGTGCCATTCAGAGGGTGAATGGGCAAGACAAAAGATTTAAGTGCCTTTGAACGGGTTATGTTAGTAGATGCCAGGCGCACCGGTTTGAGTGTGTCAAGAACTGCAACGCTGCTGGGTTTTTCATGCTCAACAGTTTCCTGTGTGTATCAAGAATGGTCCACCACCCAAAAGACATCCAGACAATTTGACACAACTGTGGGAAGCATTGGAGTCAACATGGGCCAGCATCCCTGTGAAACACTTTAGAAACCTTGTAGAATCCATGCCCTGAAAAATGGAGGCTGTTCTGAGGACGGGGCAGGGGGTGGGTGCAACTCAATATTAGGAAGGTGTTTTGTACAATCAGCGTATATATTTTAATTCAGTTGTAATCAATAAACCAGAGACAGATTGTTTTACTGTAGCATCCCAAATATGAAAACATTCTCTCAAATGCAGAATTGCAGTGTGATTAGTTCATAAGTTCTGACTCCACTCCATCGACTCTGGATTTAGAGAGAATTATTGAGGAAATCATTCAGCATGTAATATCATCCGTCTGATCTCCTGCCTGATCTCTTCTAACAATGTCTGAGGCTTGGCATGGATTTGCATAGCCTACTGTGTGATCTCTGATGTTATGAAGCATAATGGCAGTTTTATCCACCAACACAGTTTAGACTCTACAAAGTTGTAACTCCTGTGGAAGATGTACTGTCATGATTACCTTTAATCTTGTCAGCTTTCATATGTCCTACTTTCTTACATCGAATCACATCGGAATCAAAACAGTTGTTAAATGAGATTTTATTGGACAAAGAGTTAACTGCAAATCAACGAACAGGTGTTACTTGGACTAAGGAAATGCAGTAGTGTAGACAATTATTTAAAAAAAAAATAATAATAATAATATGCAGCTGCTAGAAAGTAGTTTGACCCAAAATCCAAGCATTCTTCAATAAGAAAAACAGAACTCAAAACATAATAATACATAAAAAATAGCAGTTAACTCGAAGGTACAAAACACCTCTTCCGCACAACATTCATCGTTTTTTGCTGAAGGAGAAAGATCATCTCAGAACTTTGCAAAGAAGCAATCACAAAAATGAGAATGACGCAACTCACTTGGTAACTCACATGAAAACTCACATGGAAACTCACATGGAAACTCACATGGAAACTCACATGGAAACTCACATGGAAACTCACATGGAAACTCCTCAAACCATTTCCAAAACAGACATACAACTCAGACCTCCCACAGATTCTAAATACCATTTTTCTATTGTATTTGAGCAAACAGAGTGAATTCTGGGTAAGGCTAAACCTGCTCTAGTCTACACCCATTGGAGAGATAGCACATGAACGATAAAGCACAGTAACAATCTATAAAATACAAAACGTGAATATATTATCCATATTTATCCAAAATGAGGACTGGTGAGGGTGTACAGAAGATTTTACAATTCTATAACACAGTCTATGCCTGGATATTCTGGCAGGTTCAGATCGTATTTCTTCTGGATGTCATAAGGCAGGAAGCGTCCCGCCAAGTAGTGCTTCCCTGTGAAACTGGTGGCACATCTCTTTGGTGCCATAAGCGAGATCAGGACGTCTGGGTTGATCCCATCTGAGGTCACCTGGTCAACATCCCAACCTTTAATAAACAGGGAAATGATGATCACCATTTGAATTCCATCTCCATTGATGGGACAACTAACCTGCTGACATTTACTAACTATGTCACGTGACATAACATCATGGAGAGCGTGAGTATCTCACTTGATCTTCTCCTTTCAACTTTAATCGGCATTTCATATCTTACAGATGAGAAACCTGCCAGGTAGCAGCATTCCAGAACAAGTTAAATGGGGAGAGGGTGTGATATAATGGCCAAATATATATACTACACTTAGCTATATGCTTTACTATCTCAGTCCATCCAGGTTGGTCTCTACAGCTCGGTAGTGTTGAGGATGACTTGAGGTTGACCTGACAAAGGCTATCACAGCTGCAAATATGGCCCGGTGAATTGTGGAGCACACAGGAGACTGCTGAGGGGAGAATGGTTCATAAAAATATCTGGAATGGAGTAAATGGAATGGTATCAAACACATGGAAACCATGTGTTTGATGAGTTCGATACCATTCCATTGACTTCGTTTCAGACATTACTATGAGCCCGTCCTCTCCAATCAAGGTGCCACCTGTGGTGGAGCATGTACAGGCTTTTATTTTGTATGGCTTACTCGTGTTTAGCTCAGAGCTAAAATCCTGTTTTGGGCAAATTTCTGTACATTTGTGCAACACTGGTACATGTTGAATGTGCAGCATAGCTTTCAGCCTTACCTGAGGGTATGTCCACACTTACGATGGGGATCTTGACCTGCTTCAGAGTGACTAGGATGCCAGCGTAGGGCTCCTTCACGTCTGTGTGGTCAGTCTCTGGCCCCAGGATGGCATCGATCACCAGGTTATAGGCATCGTTGATCAACTGCACCTGAACACACAACCATAACACAACTACAACTCAAACTCTGGTCAGCATCTAGACAAGAGCTTTACATTGTTCTCACAGCTCCAGCAAGGTGCACTTTCATAAGTCAGTTACGCTAGCAGATGTCAAGTTTAATTTAAGGATTAATTTGTGTCTATAAAATGTATAAGACACAAATGAATACTTGAATTAAACTTGACATTAACATTTAATGTCGTATGATCCTTTTTGATGTTGCTCACCTCTGTTGGGAGATAGGAGAGGAATGGGATGTCCATCTTTTCACACTGAACTGTGAAGTCCTGTTGAATGGTGTGGGGGGTGCGTTTGGGATAGTAGATGGTTGGCTCATACTCCTGTGAGAGAGAGAGAGAAAATACTACTACCGGTCAAAAGTTTGGACACACCTACTCATTCAAGGGTTTTTCTTTATTTTTGCTATTTTCTACATTGTAGAATAATACTGAAGACTATGAAACACATTCATAAAACTATGAAATAACACACATGGCATCATGTAGTAACCAAAAAAGTGTTAAACAAATCAAAACTGCGCCCTGCAGTTTCACTGGCTGCTGACAAGGTGGGACGCTACCGTCCCACATACCCTAGTGAGGTTAAACAAATCAAAATATATTTTATATTCAGATTCTTCAAATAGCCACCCTTTGCCTTAATGACAGCTTTGCACACTCTTGGCATTCTCTCAACCAGCTTCGTCTGGAATGCTTTTCAAACAGTCTTGAAGGAGTTCCCACATATGCTGAGCACTTGTTGGCTGCTTTTCCTTCACTCTGCGGTCCAACTCATCCCAAACCATCTCAATTGGTTTGAGGTCGGGTGATTGTGGAGGCCAGGTCATCTGATGAGGCATCAGAGGCATCACTCTCCTTCTTGATAAAATATCCCTTACACAACCTGGAGGTGTGTTGGGTCATTGTCCTGTTGAAAAACAAATGATAGTCCCACTAAGCCCAAACCAGATTGGATGGCGTATCACTGCAGAATGCTGTTGTAGCCATGCTGGTTAAGTGTGCACAAATACACATGCGAAGATCATCCGTTCCCCCACACCGCATCTCACAAAGACATGGCGGTTGGAACCAAAAACCTCAAATTTGGACTCCAGGCCAAAGGACAAATTTCCACTGGTCTAATGTCCATTGCTTGTGTTTCTTGGCCCAAGCAAGTCCCTTCTTCTTATTGGTGTCCTTTAGTAGTGGTTTCTTTGCAGTAATTCGACCATGAAGGCCTGATTCACACAGTCTCCTCTGAACAGTTGATGTTGAGATGTGTCTGTTACTTGAACTCTGTGAAGCATTTATTTGGGCTGCAATTTCTGAAACTGGTAACTCTAATGAACTTATCCTCTGCAGCAGAGGTAACTTTGGGTCTTCCATTCCTGTGGCGGTCCTCATGAGAGCCAGTTTCATCATAGCGCTTGATGGTTTTTGTGACTGCACTTGGAGAAACTTTCAAAGTTCTTGAATTTGTCCGGATTGACTGACCTTCATGTCTTAACATAATGATGGACTGTTGTTTCTCTTTCATTATTTTATTTGTCACATGCGCCGAATACAACAGGTGTAGACCTTACAGTGAAATGCTTACTTACGAGCCCCTAACCAACAATGCAGTTAAAAAATAAAAAATAAGAATAAGAAATGAAAATAACAATGATTAAAGAGCAGCAGTAAAATAACATTAGCGAGACTATATACAGGTACAGAGTCAATGTGCGGGGCACCGGTTAGTTGAGGTAATATGTACATGTAGGTAGAGTTATTAAAGTGACTATGCATAGAAGCTGTTTAGAAGCCTCTATTCTTGCCATAATATGGACTTGGTCTTTTACCAAATAGGGCTATCTTCTTTATACCCCCCCTAACTTGTCACAACACAACTGATTGCCTCAAACTCATTAAGAAGGAAAGAACTTCCACAAATGAACTTTTAAAAAGGCACACCTGTTAATTTAAATGCATTCCTGGTGACTACCTGATGAAGATGGTTGAGAGAATGCCAAGAGTGTGCAAAGCTGTTATCAAGGGAAAGGGTGGCTGCTTTGAAGAATATCAAATATATTTTGATTTGTTTGACACTTTTTTGGTTACTACATGATTCCATATGTGTTATTTCATATTTTTTACGTCTTCACGGTTATTCTACAATGTAGAAAATAGTTAAAAAATAAAGAAAAACCCTCTGATTAGCACAGCGCTGTAAGCCTACTAGCCCTCTGGAATCTGGGATGACTAAATTACACCATTAATGATTAATGATAGACGTTTAGGGAGAGTGGAAAGCCAGACACCTGTGACTTGTGATATTAAACGATGACCAGCCGTGATCCCCACCGCTAATGGGCTACAATCACAGTGATAAGTACCTCATACAAGTACCTCATACAAGTACTTGGGAGTATGGCTAGACGGTACACTTTCCTTCTCTCAGCACATATCAAAGCTGCAGGCAAAGGTTAAATCTAGACTTTGTTTCCTCTATCGTAATTGCTCCTCTTTCACCCCAGCTGCTAAACTAACCCTGATTCAGATGACCATCCTACCCATGCTAGATTACGGAGACATAATTTATAGATTGGCAGGTAAGGGTGCTCTCGAGTGGCTAGATGTTCTTTACCATTTGGTCATCAGATTTGCCAGCAATGCTCCTTATAGGACACATCACTGCACTCTATACTCCTCTGTAAACTGGTCATCTCTGAAAACCTGTAACAAGACCCACTGGTTGATTGATGCTTATTTATAAAACCCTCTTAGGCCTCACTCCCCCCCCTATCTGAGATACCTACTGCAGCCCTCACCCTCTACATACAACTCCCATTCTGCCAGTCACATTCTGTTAAAGGTCCCCAAAGCACACACATCCCTGAGTCGCTCGTCTTTTCAGCTAGCTGCAACAAACACTCAAACTGGACAGTTTTATCTCCATCTCTTCATTCAAAGACTCAATCATGGACACTCTTACTGACAGTAGTGGCTGCTTCACGTGATGTATTGCTGTCTCTACCTTCTTGCCTTTGTGCTGTTGTCTGTACCCAATAATGTGTGTACCATGTTTTGTGCTGCTACCAAGTTGTGCTGCTGCGATGTTGTGTTGCGACCATGTTGTTGTCATGTGGTGTTGCTGCCATGCTGTGTTGTCATGTGTTGCTGCCATGCTATGTTGTTGTCTTAAGTCTCTCTTTATGTAGTGTTGCGGTGTCTCTCTTCATGTAGTGGTGCGGTGTCTCTCTTTATGTAGTGGTGCGGTGTCTCTCTTTATGTAGTGTTGCGGTGTCTCTCTTTATGTAGTGTTGCGGTGTCTCTCTTTATGTAGTGTTGCGGTGTCTCTCTTTATGTAGTGTTGTCTCTCTTTATGTAGTGTTGTCTCTCTTTATGTAGTGTTGCGGTGTCTCTCTTTATGTAGTGTGAGAGTGTCTCTCTTTATGTAGTGGTGCGGTGTCTCTCTTTATGTAGTGTTGCGGTGTCTCTCTTTATGTAGTGTTGCGGTGTCTCTCTTTATGTAGTGTTGCGGTGTCTCTCTTTATGTAGCGTTGCGGTGTCTCTCTTTATGTAGCGTTGCGGTGTCTCTCTTTATGTAGCGTTGCGGTGTCTCTCTTTATGTAGCGTTGCGGTGTCTCTCTTTATGTAGTGGTGCGGTGTCTCTCTTTATGTAGTGGTGCGGTGTCTCTCTTTATGTAGTGTTGCGTTGTCTCTCTTTATGTAGTGTTGCGGTGTCTCTCTTTATGTAGTGTTGCGGTGTCTCTCTTTATGTAGTGTTGCGGTGTCTCTCTTTATGTAGTGTTGCGGTGTCTCTCTTTATGTAGTGTTGTCTCTCTTTATGTAGTGTTGCGGTGTCTCTCTTTATGTAGTGTGAGAGTGTCTCTCTTTATGTAGTGGTGCGGTGTCTCTCTTTATGTAGTGTTGCGGTGTCTCTCTTTATGTAGTGTTGCGGTGTCTCTCTTTATGTAGTGTTGCGGTGTCTCTCTTTATGTAGCGTTGCGGTGTCTCTCTTTATGTAGCGTTGCGGTGTCTCTCTTTATGTAGCGTTGCGGTGTCTCTCTTTATGTAGCGTTGCGGTGTCTCTCTTTATGTAGTGGTGCGGTGTCTCTCTTTATGTAGTGTTGCGGTGTCTCTCTTTATGTAGTGTTGTCTCTCTTTATGTAGTGTTGCGGTGTCTCTCTTTATGTAGTGTGAGAGTGTCTCTCTTTATGTAGTGGTGCGGTGTCTCTCTTTATGTAGTGTTGTGGTGTCTCTCTTTATGTAGTGTGAGAGTGTCTCTCTTTATGTAGTGTTGTGGTGTCTCTCTTTATGTAGTGTTGTGGTGTCTCTCTTTATGTAGTGTTGTGGTGTCTCTCTTTATGTAGTGTCGTGGTGTCTCTCTTTATGTAGTGTCGTGGTGTCTCTCTTTATGTAGTGTCGTGGTGTCTCTCTTTATGTAGTGTCGTGGTGTCTCTCTTTATGTAGTGTCGTGGTGTCTCTCTTTATGTAGTGTCGTGGTGTCTCTCTTTATGTAGTGTCGTGGTGTCTCTCTTTATGTAGTGTCGTGGTGTCTCTCTTTATGTAGTGTCGTGGGTGTCTCTCTTATGTAGTGTGAGAGTGTCCTCTCTTATGTAGTGTGAGAGTTGTAGAGTGGGCTCTCTTTATGTAGTGGTGCGGTGTCTCTCTATGTAGTGTTGCGGTGTCTTTCTTTATGTAGTGTTGCGGTGTCTCTCTTTATGTAGTGTTGTGGTGTCTCTCTTTATGTAGTGTTGCGTTGTCTCTTTATGTAGTGTTGTGGTGTCTCTCTTTATGTAGTGTTGCGGTGTTTCTCTTTATGTAGTGTTGCGTTGTCTCTCTTTATGTAGTGTTGCGGTGTCTCTCTTTATGTAGTGGTACGTTGTCTCTCTTTATGTAGTGTTGCGGTGTCTCTCTTTATGTAGTGTTGCGGTGTCTCTCTTTATGTAGTGTTGCGGTGTCTCTCTTTATGTAGTGTTGCGGTGTCTCTCTTTATGTAGTGTTGCGGTGTCTCTCTCTATGTAGTGTTGCGTTGTCTCTCTTTATGTAGTGTTGCGTTGTCTCTCTTTATGTAGTGTTGCGGTGTCTCTCTTTATGTAGTGTTGCGGTGTCTCTCTTTATGTAGTGTTGCGGTGTCTCTCTTTATGTAGTGTTGCGGTGTCTCTCTTTATGTAGTGTTGCGGTGTCTCTCTTTATGTAGTGTTGCGGTGTCTCTATGTAGTGTTGCGGTGTCTCTCTATGTAGTGTTGCGGTGTCTCTCTTTATGTAGTGTTGCGGTGTCTCTCTTTATGTAGTGTTGCGGTGTCTCTCTTTATGTAGTGTTGCGGTGTCTCTCTTTATGTAGTGTTGCGGTGTCTCTCTTTATGTAGTGTTGCGGTGTCTCTCTTTATGTAGTGTTGCGGTGTCTCTCTTTATGTAGTGTTGCGTTGTCTCCCTTTATGTAGTGTTGCGTTGTCTCCCTTTATGTAGTGTTGCGTTGTCTCTCTTTATGTAGTGGTGCGTTGTCTCTCTTTATGTAGTGTTGCGGTGTCTCTCTTTATGTAGTGTTGCGGTGTCTCTCTTTATGTAGTGGTGCGGTGTCTCTCTTTATGTAGTGGTGCGGTGTCTCTCTTTATGTAGTGGTGCGGTGTCTCTCTTTATGTAGTGGTGCGGTGTCTCTCTTTATGTAGTGGTGCGGTGTCTCTCTTTATGTAGTGGTGCGGTGTCTCTCTTTATGTAGTGTTGCGTTGTCTCTCTTTATGTAGTGTTGTCTCTCTTTATGTAGTGTTGCGGTGTCTCTCTTTATGTAGTGTGAGAGTGTCTCTCTTTATGTAGTGTTGCGGGGTTTCTCTTTATGTAGTGTTGTCTCTCTTTATGTAGTGTTGCGGTGTCTCTCTTTATGTAGTGTTGCGGTGTCTCTCTTTATGTAGTGTTGCGGTGTCTCTCTTTATGTAGTGTTGCGGTGTCTCTCTTTATGTAGTGTTGCGGTGTCTCTCTTTATGTAGTGTTGCGGTGTCTCTCTTTATGTAGTGTTGCGGTGTCTCTCTTTATGTAGTGTTGCGGTGTCTCTATGT